>NW_027014489.1:0-13430 GCF_036934945.1 Oncorhynchus masou masou | reverse complement strand
CAAACTACCCAATAATCCCCTCCATGAAGACTGGGGGTCAGCCTGATAGACCAAACTACCCAATAATCCCCTCCATGAGACTGGGGGTCAGCCTGATGAACCAAACTACCCAATAACCCCCTCCATGTAGACTGGGGGTCAGCCTGATGAACCAAACTACCCAATAACATTTAACATTTAAGTCATTTTGTGAGCTCTTATCCAGAGCGACTTACAAATTAGTGAATTCACCTTATGACATCCAGTGGAAAAGCCACTTTACAATAGTGCATCTAAATAATTTAAGGGGGGTGAGAAGGATACTTTATCCTATAGGTATTCCTTAAAGAGGTGGGGTTCAGGTGTCTCCGGAAGGTGGTGGGTGACTCCGCTGTCCTGGCGTCGTGAGGAGTTTGTTCCCACCATTGGGGGGCCAGAGCAGCGAACAGTTTTGACTGGGCTGAGCGAGAACTGTACTTCCTCAGTGGTAGGGGAGGGCGAGCAGGCCAGAGGTGGATGAACGCAGTGCTCTTGTTTGGGTGTAGGGCCTGATCAGAGCCTGGAGGTACTGCGGTGCCGTTCCCTCACAGCTCCGTAGGCCAAGGCACCATGGTCTTGTAGCGGATGCGAGCTTCAACTGGAAGCCAGTGGAGAGAGCGGAGGAGCGGGGTGACGTGGGGGGTCATAACCCCCACTCCATGAAGACTGGGGGTCAGCCTGATGAACCAAACTACCCAATAACCCCCTCCATGAAGACTGGGGGTCAGCCTGATGAACCAAACTACCCAATAACCCCCTCCATGAAGACTGGGGTCAGCCTGATGAACAAACTAAATAACCCCCTCCATGAAGACTGGGGGTCAGCATGATGAACCAAACTACTCAGTAATCTCCTCCATGAAGACTGGGAGTCCAGCCTGATGAACAAACTACCCAATATCCCCCTCCATGAAGACTGGGGGTCAGCCTGATGAACCAAACTACCCAATAACCCCCTCCGTGTAGCCTAACTCACACTCACACACACATAATCAAACATGTTGTTTCTTGTATACTGAGTATATTGTGCAATTATAATTTATATGCTTTGTTTAACTGATTGAACAAACTTTTTGTACTTAAATTTGTGGTGTGATTTTCACATCAGCACTTTTGGGCTTCCATCCTCACCTGCACACTGTTTTTACTAGATATTTTATCTGTACTGTTTTGTGTTTCACTTCTTTTCTTTGTGCAAATTAAATTAAAATAAATACCTAAAACATAAGCATAAGCTAACATATGCTAGCATATCTAGCTATCCCCCAGTTAGCTAGCTAGCAACCTCACTGGCAAAAAGTTTGAAGATAAATAAATGCTAGCCAGCTAGTTAGCATATGCTAATGTCTGCTAACATTGCTAGCTAACTCCCAGTTAGCAGGGTTATGATTAGGGTTTGGAGTAAAATTTAGAATAGGGGCCATGGTTAGGGTCAGTTTAGGTTTAGGTTAGGGTCAGGATAGGGTTAGAATAGCGGTTAAGGTCAGAATAGGGGTTAGGGTTAGCGTTTAGAGTTACAATAGGGGCCAGCGTTAGGATTAGAATAGGGGATAAGAGTAGAATATGGGTTAGGTTAGGTTCAGAATAAGGGTTAGGGTTAGATTAGGGGTTAGTTCTCCACCATTCCAAATATACTTAAAAAAATATACACCACCCATCGAAAGTTTTAGAACACCTACTAATTTTCTACATTTGTAGAACAATAATGAAGACATCACAACTATGAAATGACACATATGGAATCATGTAGTAACCAACAAAGTGTTAAACAAATAAAAAAAAATACATTTGAGATTCTTCAAATAGCCACCTATAGCATTGATGACAGCTTTGCAATCTCTCAACCAGCTTCCCTGGAATGCTTTTCCAACGGTCATGAAGAAGTTCCCACATATGCTGAGCACTTGTTGGCTGCTTTTCCTTCCCTCCGCGGTCCGACTCATCCCAAACCATCTCAATTTGGTTGAGGTCGGGTGATTGTGAAGGTCAGGTCATCTGATGAAGCACTCAATCACTCTCTTTCTTGGTAAAATAGCACTTACATAGTCTGGAGGTGTGTTGGGCCATTGTCCTGTTGAAAAACAAATGATAGTCCCACTATGCCCAAATCAGATGGGATGGTGTATCGCTGCAGAATGCTGTGGTAGGCATGCTAGTTTATGATGACGCTACCCATCCCGGTAGCGGGATAATTGTCATCAGCAACCGCTAAATAGCATAGCGCCACAGACAAATAATATTACTAAAAAATATTCATATTCATGAAATCACAAGTGCAATATTGCAAAACACAGCTTAGCCTTTTATTAATCCACCTGTCGTCTCAGATTTTGATGTTATGCTTTACAGCGAAAGCAATCCAAGCGTTTGTGTAAGTTTATCGATAGCATAGCATAACATTATGTACATAAGCATTAAGTAGCTAGGTCACGAAAATCAGAAAAGCAATCAAAAAAATAGTTTACCTTTACCTTTGTTTGTCGTGTTATGTTCAGAAATCCACAGGAAAGAGCGGTCACGACAACGCAGACGTATATTCCAAATAATATCCATCATGTCCACAGAAACATGTCAAAGGTTTTATAATCAATCCTCATGTTTTTTTAAAAATATATCAACCAAATGTGTAGGTTTTTCAATAACAGCGGGAGGAACAATGGCGGCTTTACTCAGTTGCGCAAAACTCACTCTGTGAGCCCCCACCTGTCCACTTACGCAATGTGATCCTTCACGCTCATTTTTCAAAATAAAAGCCTGAAACTATGTCTAAAGACTGTTGAC
Organism: Oncorhynchus masou masou; assembly: GCF_036934945.1. Taxonomy (NCBI): domain Eukaryota; kingdom Metazoa; phylum Chordata; class Actinopteri; order Salmoniformes; family Salmonidae; genus Oncorhynchus; species Oncorhynchus masou. The sequence goes on along the minus strand of NW_027014489.1, from coordinate 10,631 downwards.
ACCCTAGGGAAGCCATAGAAAAATCTGGTTGATATGCCTTTAGGGCAGCTGCCTGTGCTTTTAACGTGCCACCCAAAACCCTGAGCGCCACCAAGACAAGCAGGTCAAAACCCCAGGCCACAGCCATTTGGGTGGGTTTCCAGTCTCTACTGGCTCTTTCGAATGGGACCTGGTGAGTCATATCCAAAAAATGGAAAGAGACCTTTTCGGACTTATAGCATGGGATGTCCGAAAACTGGTCACATTGACCATGGCGGAGGATGGGAATCCCAAACACATTCAGTAAAGAATGGCGGTTGGCAGGCATGGGCTGGTTTTTACAGGCATGGGCTGGTTTTACAGGCATGGGCTGGTTTTTACAGGCATGGGCTGGTTTTACAGGCATGGGCTGGTTTTTACAGGCATGGGCTGGTTTTTACAGGCATGGGCTGGTTTTTACAGGCATGGGCTGGTTGTTACAGGCATGGGCTGGTTTTTACAGGCATGGGCTGGTTTTTACAGGCATGGGCTGGTTTTTACAGGCATGGACTGGTTTTTACAGGCATGGGCTGGTTTTTACAGGCATGGGCTGGTTTTTACAGGCATGGACTGGTTTTTACAGGCATGGGCTGGTTTTTACAGGCATGGGCTGGTTGTTACAGGCATGGGCTGGTTTTTACAGGCATGGGCTGGTTGTTACAGGCATGGGCTGGTTTTTACAGGCATGGGCTGGTTTTTACAGGCATGGGCTGGTTTTTACAGGCATGGACTGGTTTTTACAGGCATGGGCTGGTTTTTACAGTTTTATGAAGCGGCACCCAGAATTATCCTTCTGTATCCCACAAGCTGCCTCTGCCACTACATCAACCTCCGCCACAAGCTGCCTCTGCCACTACATCAACCTCCGCCACAAGCTGCCTCTGCCTCTACATCAACCTCCGCCACAAGCTGCCTCTGCCGCTACATCAACCTCCGCCACAAGCTGCCTCTGCCGCTACATCAACCTCCGCCACAAGCTGCCTCTGCCACTACATCAACCTCCGCCACAAGCTGCCTCTGCCACTACATCAACCTCCGCCACAAGCTGCCTCTGCCACTACATCAACCTCCACCACAAGCTGCCTCTGCCACTACATCAACCTCCGCCACAAGCTGCCTCTGCCACTACATCAACCTCCGCCACAAGCTGCCTCTGCCACTACATCAACCTCCGCCACAAGCTGCCTCTGCCACTACATCAACCTCCGCCACAAGCTGCCTCTGCCACTACATCAACCTCCGCCACAAGCTGCCTCTGCCACTACATCAACCTCCGCCACAAGCTGCCTCTGCCACTACATCAACCTCCGCCACAAGCTGCCTCTGCCACTACATCAACCTCCGCCACAAGCTGCCTCTGCCACTACATCAACCTCCGCCACAAGCTGCCTCTGCCACTACATCAACCTCCGCCACAAGCTGCCTCTGCCACTACATCAACCTCCGCCACAAGCTGCCTCTGCCACTACATCAACCTCCGCCACAAGCTGCCTCTGCCACTACATCAACCTCCGCCACAAGCTGCCTCTGCCACTACATCAACCTCCGCCACAAGCTGCCTCTGCCACTACATCAACCTCCGCCACAAGCTGCCTCTGCCACTACATCAACCTCCGCCACAAGCTGCCTCTGCCACTACATCAACCTCCGCCACAAGCTGCCTCTGCCACTACATCAACCTCCGCCACAAGCTGCCTCTGCCACTACATCAACCTCCACCACAAGCTGCCTCTGCCACACATCAACCTCCGCCACAAGCTGCCTCTGCCACTACATCAACCTCCGCCACAAGCTGCCTCTGCCACTACATCAACCTCCGCCACAAGCTGCCTCTGCCACTACATCAACCTCCGCCACAAGCTGCCTCTGCCACTACATCAACCTCCGCCACAAGCTGCCTCTGCCACTACATCAACCTCCGCCACAAGCTGCCTCTGCCACTACATCAACCTCCGCCACAAGCTGCCTCTGCCACTACATCAACCTCCGCCACAAGCTGCCTCTGCCACTACATCAACCTCCGCCACAAGCTGCCTCTGCCACTACATCAACCTCCGCCACAAGCTGCCTCTGCCACTACATCAACCTCCGCCACAAGCTGCCTCTGCCACTACATCAACCTCCGCCACAAGCTGCCTCTGCCACTACATCAACCTCCGCCACAAGCTGCCTCTGCCACTACCTCAACCTCCGCCACAAGCTGCCTCTGCCACTACATCAACCTCCGCCACAAGCTGCCTCTGCCACTACATCAACCTCCGCCACAAGCTGCCTCTGCCACTACATCAACCTCCGCCACAAGCTGCCTCTGCCACTACATCAACCTCCGCCACAAGCTGCCTCTGCCACTACATCAACCTCCGCCACAAGCTCCACCCCACAGCCAACCCAGCACCCACGGGTCTCCAGTGACCTTGCTCTGAACGTTGGTAAGAAAAAGAAACATCTGCACCATTTTAGGAAATATATAGTGGCATGTAGAGTTTTTACCCCATTTTGCAGAGATCTTGATATCTAGCTAAGGTGTTTGGTGCAGTATTTCTCAATGAAAAAATTTGCATGAAAATAAGTCATCTCATTGAATGACAACAAAGACTTTATTGAAGAATCCCTACTGTTGACCAATCACAGACGAATGGGCGTAGACTTCGGCTATCGACTTCGGTTTACTCCATGTGTAACTCTTCCAAGCAGTTTGGGCTGGGAAGCATGCTGTTTACTGCATTCGCTCAGTTTCATAGACAGGATTGTTTTAATTACTAGAAGATTGTACAGTTATTTTAATTACTTGAGTATACTGTAGGTGCACTTTGTGGCATAGTACAATCTCAACACCTTTTTGCCTTTTTGTCATGCACAATGTTAAGGATTTGCAAATAAGGTAAATTCATCTGACTAGCTATAGTATAATCCATATTTAAATACAGGAATTCTTACAGGAGCATCCTGATCTTTCAGCAAAATAAATAATAATTTATTATTAAGCAACTTAAGAAAAGATGGCAAAACACCTATGTGATGTACCTTTGGCTTGTAATCCCACATCAAAGCTATATTTGTCTGGGATTGGTACCGTAGGGTGTGTGGCATAGTGGGTTCTCTCCCTTTCTGTCTGAGTCTTCCGTTATGCACTGCAACAACTGACATCACATCACCAGGAGACAAGAGACAACAGATGCAATCATGTTAATTCCTGATCTGGAGACAGGTGAGAGGATGCCTCAGCCCTGTGGCTGAAACATACTATTTGCCCTGTAACCAGCTATGCTCTAATAACTCTTATAGCATTAACGGTGCCTGGGTGAAATCACTGGGGAAGCCAAGCCAGGACGAAAAGCCATATTACAACCTATGTGTTGTGTTAATTGCTTTGTTTGCTCGATAACCTGTTAATTTATATCCCTTGCCACCGTGATATACAGGCCTAAGGCCGAGACAATAAGAAGACTCAGTGGCAGAATAAATTCAACCACACTGTTGTTTCATCACAAAACCGTAGAGCCTGTCTGTTCGGTGGAGTCCACAAAGCATGTTGCATGTAACAAACAGTTCCACGACCTATAGCATGTACAATCAAGTTCATTTCAAAACTACTAAAAAACTATTGATTTAGAACCACAGAGAGTTACCGCAAGTCACAAAGAAAACAGGAGCTCCTCCACTACTCCAGCACCATTGCAATTTTAACATTTTAACATCATCAAATCATCTATGTTTAATTTAATACCGTGACAACTGAAAGATTCCAAAAACAATTTAGACCAATCAACGTTCACTAAATATCATGTGGCTGTCCATGGGACTGATTTGTGTGTGTGTGTGTAAGTAGAAAAAAACATGTTATGGTTGGATCAGAATTGCCGTTATAATCAATTTTAGCTAGCTAGCTAACTACCGGAGGACAACAACACAATGAGATGCAGCAATTCACGATTTAGCTTTTGAAATGATTGGTGTGAAGCCAAATCCAAACTGGCTTCCATTGACAATTTTTGTTATTGTTGGGTGTGCCATTCATACTCACTCAGTTTAGCTCAACACTAAACTCGGGCTCCCCAGTGGTGCACTCCATCTCAGTGTTAGAAGTGTCACTACAGATCCTGGTTCGATTCCAGACTGTATCACTACCGGCCATTTTTGGGAGTCCCATAGGACGGCGCACAATTGGCCCAGCGTCGTTCGGGTTCGTGTTTGGCCGGGGTTGGCCGTCACTGTAAATAAGAATGTGTTCTTTAACTGACGTGCCAAGTTAAATAAAGGGTACGTTTTACATTTTTATGGGAGGTCAAATGCTTGAGGGCTCTTTTTTGTTGTTGACCAGGCCGCATCAGATAGATGGGCTACACAGAGGGGTGCTGTTTTGCTCGCTCGGATGATTGCTCCGCTGAGATGCATTCAGCCTCTTGCAAATTGAAGAGGAATTATGAAACACAAAGAGACATTATTTATTGTTTCATTATCCTTTTTGCATTTTGTGGAGGGGAAGCCTGGCTTCCCTTGGTATCCATGATCACACGCCACTGTCTTAGAGACGTGTGCTTCTGTGGTTATCTATGCTTTGGATATAAGATTTTACTTTCCTTTGTAGTCTTTAGATTGAAGGCGTTGCGGTATAGATTTTACTTTCCTTTGTAGTCTTTAGATTGAATGCGTTGCAGTATAGATTTTACTTTTCTTTGTAGTCTTTAGATTGAAGGCGTTGCGGTATAGATTTTACTTTTCTTTGTAGTCTTTAGATTGAAGGCGTTGCGGTATAGATTTTACTTTTCTTTGTAGTCTTTAGATTGAATGCGTTGCAGTATAGATTTTACTTTTCTTTGTAGTCTTTAGATTGAAGGCGTTGCAGTATAGATTTTGCACTTTTTTGTGTTTACTTTTCCTCCTTTATAAGTTTATAAGTTGTACCCAACAAATTTCTATAACTGTCTCGACTGCTCTTCAGTCTTCAGTCTAAATAAATATTTCTGAAAAGGTTGGACCACATTTTGAGCTTCTGAATCAATCTTCTTCTTCTTGTAAATGGGTCAGTGGCCCAATCGATAGGCCTCCAGAATTCACATATGGCAACTGTGTCTTTGTTGGACTATCTTGGGGTTAATAGTTGAATTACCCTCGAAGAAATCAAAAGAACCGCGAATTAATACGTGGTCCAGTCCCAGTCAGTCGGTTTTCTTCAGTTCAATTCGTGGAGCTTTCTCAGAGGATGTGGCTGATCCTGATCATTAATCAGAGCAGGGAGAAGTCTACTTTATCAACCTGACACCCATCTAAATGCACCGAACCAGCTGCAGCTACTTTATCAACCTGCCCACCCATCTAAATGCACCAAACCAGCTGCAGCTACTTTATCAACCTGCCCACCCATCTAAACGCATCAACCAGCTGCAGCCACTTTATCAACCTGACACCCATCTAAATGCATCAAACCAGCTGCAGCTACTTTTTAAACCTGCCCACCCATCTAAATGAAAACCAGCTGCAGCCACTTTATCAACCTGCCCACCCATCTAAATGCATCGAACCAGCTGCAGCTACTTTATCAACCTGCCCACCCATCTAAATGCACCAAACCAGCTGCAGCTACTTTATCAACCTGCACCCATCTAAATGCAAAACCAGCTGCAGCTACTTTATCAACCTGCCCACCCATCTAAATGCATCGAACCAGCTGCAGCCACTTTATCAACCTGACACCCATCTAAATGCATCAAACCAGCTGCAGCTACTTTATCAACCTGCCCACCCATCTAAATGCACGAACCAGCTGCAACCAGCTGCAGAACCAGCTAGCTTTATCAACCTGACACCCATCTAAATGCACGAACCAGCTGCAGCTACTTTATCAACCTGCCCACCCATCTAAATGCACAACCAGCTGCAGCCACTTTATCAACCTGACACCCATCTAAATGCATCGAACCAGCTGCAGCTACTTTATCAACCTGCCCACCCATCTAAATGCACCGAACCAGCTGCAGCTACTTTATCAACCTGACACCCATCTAAATGCATCGAACCAGCTGCAGCTACTTTATCAACCTGCCCACCCATCTAAATCATCGAACCAGCTGCAACTTTATCAACCTGCCCATCTAAATGCATCGAACCAGCTGCAGCCACTTTATCAACCTGCACCCATCCACCCATCTAAATGCACCCATCTAACCAGCTGCAGCTACTTTATCAACCTGCCCACCCATCTAAATGCATCGAACCAGCTGCAGCTACTTTATCAACCTGACACCCATCTAAATGCACGAACCAGCTGCAGCTACTTTATCAACCTGCCCACCCATCTAAATGCATCGAACCAGCTGCAGCTACTTTATCAACCTGCCCACCCATCTAAATGCATCGAACCAGCTGCAGCTACTTTATCAACCTGCCCACCCATCTAAATGCATCGAACCAGCTGCAGCTACTTTATCAACCTGCCCACCCATCTAAATGCATCGAACCAGCTGCAGCTACTTTATCAACCTGCCCACTCATCTAAATGCACCAAACCAGCTGCAGCTACTTTATCAACCTGACACCCATCTAAATGCATCGAACCAGCTGCAGCTACTTTATCAACCTGCCCACCCATCTAAATGCACCAAACCAGCTGCAGCTACTTTATCAAACAGACCACCCATCTAAATGCACCAAACCAGCTGCAGCCACTTTATCAACCTGACCACCCATCTAAATGCATCGAACCAGCTACAGCCACTTTATCAACCTGACACCCATCTAAATGCATCGAACCAGCTGCAGCTACTTTATCAACCTGCCCACCCATCTAAATGCATCGAACCAGCTGCAGCTACTTTTCAACCTGCCCACCCATCTAAATGCATCGAACCAGCTACAGCTACTTTATCAACCTGACACCCATCTAAATGCATCGAACCAGCTGCAGCTACTTTATCAACCTGCCCACCCATCTAAATGCATCGAACCAGCTGCAGCCACTTTATCAACCTGACACCCATCTAAATGCATCGAACCAGCTGCAGCTGCTTTATCAACCTGCCCACCCATCTAAATGCACCAAACCAGCTGCAGCTACTTTATCAACCTGACACCCATCTAAATGCATCAAACCAGCTGCAGCTACTTTATCAACCTGACACCCATCTAAATGCATCGAACCAGCTGCAGCTACTTTATCAACCTGACACCCATCTAAATGCATCAAACCAGCTGCAGCCACTTTATCAACCTGACACCCATCTAAATGCATCGAACCAGCTGCAGCTACTTTATCAACCTGACACCCATCTAAATGCATCCGAACCAGCTGCAGCTACTTTATCAACCTGCCCAACCCATCTAAATGCATCGAACCAGCTGCAGCCACTTTATAAACCTGACACCCATCTAAATGCATCGAACCAGCTGCAGCTACTTTATCAACCTGCCCACCCATCTAAATGCATCAACCAGCTGCAGCTACTTTATCAACCTGCCCACCATCTAAATGCATCGAACCAGCTGCAGCTACTTTATCAACCTGCCCACCCATCTAAATGCATCGAACCAGCTGCAGCTACTTTATCAACCTGCCCACCCATCTAAATGCACCGAACCAGCTGCAGCTACTTTATCAACCTGCCCACCCATCTAAATGCATCGAACCAGCTGCAGCTACTTTATCAACCTGACACCCATCTAAATGCATCGAACCAGCTGCAGCTACTTTATCAACCTGCCCACCCATCTAAATGCATCGAACCAGCTGCAGCTACTTTATCAACCTGACACCGATCTAAATGCATCGAACCAGCTGCAGCTACTTTATCAACCTGACACCCATCTAAATGCATCGAACCAGCTGCAGCCACTTTATCAACCTGCCCACCCATCTAAATGCATCGAACCAGCTGCAGCTACTTTATCAACCTGCCCACCCATCTAAATGCACCGAACCAGCTGCAGCCACTTTATCAACCTGCCCACCCATCTAAATGCATCAACCAGCTGCAGCTACTTTATCAACCTGCCCACCCATCTAAATGCATCGAACCAGCTGCAGCTACTTTATCAACCTGCCCACCCATCTAAATGCACCGAATCAGCTGCAGCTACTTTATCAACCTGACACCCATCTAAATGCATCGAACCAGCTGCAGCTACTTTATCAACCTGACACCCATCTAAATGCATCGAACCAGCTGCAGCTACTTTATCAACCTGCCCACCCATCTAAATGCATCAAACCAGCTGCAGCTACTTTTATCAACCTGACACCCATCTAAATGCATCGAACCAGCTGCAGCTACTTTATCAACCTGCCCACCATCTAAATGCATCAACCAGCTGCAGCTACTTTATCAACCTGCCCACCCATCTAAAATGCATCGAACCAGCTGCAGCTAATTTATCAACCTGCCCACCCATCTAAATGCATCGAACCAGCTGCAGCTACTTTTATCAACCTGACACCCATATAAATGCATCAACCAGCTGCAGCTACTTTATCAACCTGCCCACCCATCTAAATGCATCGAACCAGCTGCAGCTACTTTATCAACCTGCCCACCCATCTAATAAATGCACCGAACCAGCTGCAGCTACTTTATCAACCTGACACCCATCTAAATGCATCGAACCAGCTGCAGCTACTTTATCAACCTGACACCCATCTAAATGCATCGAACCAGCTGCAGCTACTTTATCAACCTGCCCACCCATCTAAATGCATCGAACCAGCTGCAGCTACTTTATCAACCTGCCCACCCATCTAAATGCATCGAACCAGCTGCAGCTACTTTATCAACCTGCCCACCCATCTAAATGCATCGAATCAGCTGCAGCTACTTTATCAACCTGCCCACCCATCTAAATGCATCGAACCAGCTGCAGCTACTTTATCAACCTGCCCACCCATCTAAATGCATCGAACCAGCTGCAGCTACTTTATCAACCTGCCCACCCATCTAAATGCATCGAACCAGCTGCAGCTACTTTATCAACCTGCCCACCCATCTAAATGCATCGAACCAGCTGCAGCTACTTTATCAACCTGCCCACCCATCTAAATGCATCGAACCAGCTGCAGCTACTTTATCAACCTGCCCACCCATCTAAATGCACCGAACCAGCTGCAGCTACTTTATCAACCTGACACCCATCTAAATGCACCGAACCAGCTGCAGCTCCTTTATCAACCTGCCCACCCATCTAAATGCACCGAACCAGCTGCAGCTACTTTATCAACCTGACACCCATCTAATTGCATCGAACCAGCTGCAGCTACTTTATCAACCTGACACCCATCTAAATGGATCGAACCAGCTGCAGCTACTTTATCAACCTGACACCCATCTAAATGGATCGAACCAGCTGCAGCTACTTTATCAACCTGACACCCATCTAAATGGATCGAACCAGCTGCAGCTACTTTATCAACCTGCCCACCCATCTAAATGCATCGAACCAGCTGCAGCTACTTTATCAACCTGCCCACCCATCTAAATGCATCGAACCTGCTGCAGCTACTTTATCAACCTGCCCACCCATCTAATTGCATCGAACCAGCTGCAGCTACTTTATCAACCTGCCCACCCATCTAAATGCATCAAACCAGCTGCAGCTACTTTATCAACCTGACACCCATCTAAATGCATCGAACCAGCTGCAGCTACTTTATCAACCTGCCCACCCATCTAATTGCATCAACCAGCTGCAGCCACTTTATCAACCTGCCCACCCATCTAAATGCAGCCAGCCACTTTATCAACCTGCCCATCCCATCTAAATGCATCGAACCAGCTGCAGCCACTTTATCAACCTGACACCCATCTAAATGCATCAGAACCAGCTCAAACCAGCAGCTACTTTATCAACCTGCCCACCCATCTAAATGCATCGAACCAGCTGCAGCTACTTTATCAACCTGCCCATCTAAATGCATCAAACCAGCTGCAGCTACTTTATCAGCACCCATCTAAATGCAGCAGCCACTTTATCAACCTGCCCACATCTAAATGCATCATCTAAATGCATCTAAATGCAACCAGCTGCAGCCACTTTATCAACCTGCCCACCCATCTAAATGCATCATACCAGCTGCAGCTACTTTATCAACCTGACACCCATTAAATGCATCGAACCTGACACCCATCTAAATGCATCAAACCAGCTGCAGCTACTTTATCAACCTGCCCACCCATCTAAATGCATCGAACCAGCTGCAGCTACTTTATCAACCTGCAGCTACACCCATCTAAATGCATCAAACCAGCTGCAGCTACTTTATCAACCTGCCCACCCATCTAAATGCACACCCATCTAAATGCATCGAACCAGCTGCAGCCACTTTATCAACCTGCCCACCCATCTAAATGCATCGAACCAGCTGCAGCTATTTTATCAACCTGCCCACCCATCTAAATGCATCGAACCAGCTGCAGCCACTTTATCAACCTGCCCACCCATCTAAATGCATCATACCAGCTGCAGCTACTTTATCAACCTGACACCCATCTAAATGCATCGAACCAGCTGCAGCTATTTTATCAACCTGCCCACCCATCTAAATGCATCAAACCAGCTGCAGCTACTTTATCAACCTGCCCACCCATCTAAATGCATCGAACCAGCTGCAGCCACTTTATCAACCTGAC
>NW_027014488.1:7500-13432 GCF_036934945.1 Oncorhynchus masou masou | reverse complement strand
GCCAGGAGACCTGGGCCAGTTTCAGTAGCACAGTTGAAGCTGAATACTGCCGAGCGGTTACAGTACACTGTATATGTGTATGATACTGTGAGTCATCAGGTCTGTATTTTGGGGAAAATCCTGGAATTTCAGTGTTTATAGAACAGTTTCAACACCAAGGTCATTGACCCTGTAACCATAGTAACAGGGCCAGGAGGAAAGAGAGAAATCTGCAGTGACTTTTTTATCTCTCTCTCTCTCCTCTCTGTCTCTCTGTCTCTCTGTCTCTCTCTCTGTCTATCTCTCTCTCTCCCTCTCTCTCCCTCTCTCTCCCTCTCTCTCCCTCTCTCTCCGTCTCTCTCTCTCTCTCTCTCTCTCTCTCTCTCTCTCTCTCTCTCTCTCCGTCTCTCTCTCTCTCTCTCTGGTATTCTGTCTGCTCCGTGTGAAGCAGTGTAATAGTGTGATACAGGGTGATGTCAGATTAGCTTAGTGTTTCTGAAATAGATTATTTAGGTCATATTGGACCCTTTGGCTGGCTGGGGTACACACACACACACACACAACCACACACACACACACACACACACACGTTATCATCACACACTTCTACACTGACTTGCATCTCTCTTGGCAAACACATTTCAAACACTACACTCTGCTTCCCTCTCTTTCTCTGTACCATTCGGTCTCTGTTCTCACCGAGAAAGGTTGCCATGGAGACAGCAGTAGATTTGATGCAGAGGGCATATTCATGATATAGTGAAGAGACAGGGAGCTGACTGGTGACTACATGGTAGCGATGTGTTTTGCAGGTTTAAATATTTGATGATTAACTGTTATAGTTGATGTTAAATATTTGATATTGAGCTCTTTCTTTCTCTCACTGTCTCTCTCTCTCTCTCTCTCTGTCTCTCTCCATCTGGCTCTCTTTCTCTCTCTCTGTCTCTCTCTCTCTCTCTCTCTCTCTCTCTCTCTGTGTCTCTCTCCCTGTCTCTCTCTCTCTGGCTGTCTTTCTCTCTCTCTGTGTCTCTCTCTGTGTCTCTGTGTCTCTCTCTGTGTCTCTCTCTGTGTCTCTCTCTCTCTTTCTCTCTGTCTCTCTCTCTCTCTCTCCCTGTCTCTCTCTCTGGATCTGTCTCTCTGGCTGTCTGTCTCTCTCTCTCTCTCTCTCTGGCTGTCTGTCTCTCTTTCTCTCTGGCTGTCTTTCTCTCTCTCTGTGTCTCTCTCTGTCTCTCTCTCTCTGTGTCTCTCTCTCTCCCTGTCTCTCTCTCTCTGGCTGTCTTTCTCTCTCTCTGTGTCTCTCTCTGTGTCTCTCTCTGTGTCTCTCTCTCTTTCTCTCTCTCTCCCTGTCTCTCTCTCTGGCTCTGTCTCTCTGGCTGTCTGTCTCTCTCTCTCTCTCTCTCTGGCTGTCTCTCTCTCTGGCTTTGGAAGACAGGATAGATTGACTCTGTAAGTCTCTATAGGACTATGACTGTAACTGTCCATGTAACTGTCCAATGTTTACATGATTGTATGATGCAAGAAACCACTTTACAAAATAAAATGCATGACTATATATATTTTATACAACACTGCCCCTTTAAGGCTCTCCTGGAGGGTCTCTTGGACTAGAGGCTCTCCTAGACTAGATGGTCTCCTAGACTAGAGGCTCTCCTGGAGGGTCTCCTGGACTAGAGGCTCTCCTAGACTAGAGGCCCTCCTGGAGGCTCTCCTAGACTAGAGGCCCTCCTGGAGGCTCTCCTAGACTAGAGGCCCTCCTGGAGGCTCTCCTAGACTAGAGACTCTCCTGGAGGTCTCCTAGACTAGAGACTCCTGGGCTCTCCTGGAGGCTCTCCTGGAGACTCCTAGAGGCTCTCCTGGAGGGTCTCCTAGACTAGAGGGTCTCCTGGAGGCTCTCCTAGACTAGAGGCTCTCCTGGAGGCTCTCCTGGGCCTAGAGGCTCTTTTGGAGGGTCTCCTAGACTAGAGGGTCTCCTCTCCTATAATGACCCTTCATTATATTAGTCAGACATGACTGGCCTTTAGACGTTAATGTGAATTATCCTTCATTATATTTATGTCATTAAAGTCCCATTAAAGTTTGGCTCCGTTTTCTGGCTTCTCATCAGCGTTGGGTTGGACATGTAGGCTGTAGGCTGTAGGCTTTTCATCTCCACTGTGACATGAGGCTGTAGGCATTTCATCTCCACTGTGACATGAGGCTGTAGGCATTTCATCTCCACGGTGACATAAGGCTGTAGGCTGTAGGCATTTCATCTCCACTGTGACATGAGGCTGTAGGCTGAAGGCTGTAGGCATTTCATCTCCACTGTGACATGAGGCTGTAGGCTGAAGGCTGTAGGCATTTCATCTCCACTGTGACATGAGGCTGTAGGCTGAAGGCTGTAGGCCACTGTGGCATGAGGCTGTAGGCTGTAGGTTGTAGGCTGTAGGCTGTAGGCATTTCATCTCCACTGTGACATGAGGCTGTAGGCTGTAGGCATTTCATCTCCACTGTGACATGAGGCTGTAGGCTGAAGGCTGTAGGCTGTAGGTTGTAGGCTGTAGGCTGTAGGTTGTAGGCTGTAGGCTGTAGGCATTTCATCTCCACTGTGACATGAGGCTGTAGGCTGTAGGCATTTCATCTCCACTGTGACATGAGGCTGTAGGCTGTAGGCATTTCATCTCCACTGTGACATGAGGCTGTAGGCATTTCATCTCCACTGTGACATGAGGCTGTAGGCTGTAGGCATTTCATCTCCACTGTGACATGAGGCTGTAGGCATTTCATCTCCACTGTGACATGAGGCTGTAGGCTGTAGGCATTTCATCTCCACTGTGACATGTAGGCTTTTTTTATTTATTTACATGGAAAAATAGATTTTAATATTATTCCAATGTTGGCCTCTAATCCAATTTTGATCTGACTAATTGTTTGATATTGTGATTTATTTTATGTTTCCTTAAAAATCCTTCTTTAAAATGTATTTGGGATCGGTGTCCCTTCCTCTGGGACGGTCGAGCTAACAAAGGCTAATGCGATTGCATGAGGTTGTAAGTAACAAGAACACTACCCAGGACATAGACATATCTGATATTGGCAGAAAGCTTAAATTCTTGTTAATCTAACTGCACTGTCCAATTTACAGTAGCTGTTACAGTGAAATAATACCATGCTATTGTTTGAGGAGAGGGACAGTTATGAACTTGTAAAGTTACCAATAAACCAATGAGGCACATTTGGGCCGACTTGATACAGCACTTTGAACAGAAACTCAATGGTTCATTGGATCAGTCTAAAACTTTGCATATACACTGCTGCCATCTAGTGTCCAAAATATAAATTGCACCTGGGCTGGAATAATGCTTTATGGCCTTTCTCTTGCATTTCAACCTGATGGTAGAAAAAAAACCCGTACAAACAAATTTTTGTATTTTTTTTGTATTAAACTTTTTACCAGATCTCCCCTTAACCTGTTATATTCTACTACATTCCTTTCACATTTCCATAAACTGTGTCTGTTTCCTGTCAAATGGTACCAATAATATGCATATCTTTAACCCGGTCCTGAGCCACGGGCAGTTAGATTTGGGTCATTTTAGGTGAAAATTGAAAAAAAAAAGGGCTGATCCTTAAGGGTTGTCTCCTCCCCCTTCTTTAACCCGTCTCCTCCCCCTTCTTTAACCCGTCTCCTCCCCTTCTTTAACCCGTCTCCTCCCCCTTCTTTAACCCGTCTCCTCCCCTTCTTTAACCCGTCTCCTCCCCCTTCTTTAACCCGTCTCCTCCCCCTTCTTTAACCCGTCTCCTCCCCGTTCTTCTTTAACCCGTCTCCTCCCCTTCTTTAACCCGTCTCCTCCCCTTCATCTACACTGATTGAAGTGGATTTAACAAGTGACATCAATAAGGGATCATAGCTTTCACCTGGATTCACCTGGTCAGTCTGTCATGTTCCTAGTGTTTTATACACTCAGTGTAAACATGTACACACACACTACACACACACTACATACACACTACATACACACACACACACTACTACACATACACTACTACACACTACACACTATGTACACTTACAAACACACTCCTCTGTTTCTGAGGCAGCACTGACCTCACGGAGGAGAGAACACGCTTTTACCTATATCCTTCTCTCTCGCTCTCACGCTCGCTCTCTAGCTCTCACGCTTACTCTCACGCTCGCTCTCACGCTCGCTCGCTAGCTCTCACGCTCGCTCTCTCTCTCCATGTATCTCTCCCATCTCTCGCCTCTCTCTCTCCCATCTCTCTCTCTCCTCTCTCTCTCCCATCTCTCGTGACTCTCTCCCCATCTCTCCTCTCTCTCCCCCATCTCTCTCTCTCCCATCTCCCTCTCCCTCCCCATCTCTCCTCTCTCTCCCATCTCTCCTCTCTCTCCCCATCTCTCCTCTCTCTCTCCATCTCTCCCCATCTCTCTCCCCAATCTCTCCTCTCTCCCCATCTCTCCTCTCCCTCCCCATCTCTCCTCTCCTCCCCATCTCTCCTCTCTCCCATCTCTCCTCATCTCTCCTCTCTCTCTCCCATCTCTCCTCTCTCTCTCCCATCTCTCCTCTCTCTCCCATCTCTCCCCCTCTCTCTCCCCATCTCTCCTCTCTCTCCCATCTCTCATTCTCTCTCCCCATCTCCTCCCTCTCCCCCATCTCTCCTCTCTCCCCATCTCTCCTCTCCCTCCCTCTCTAAGCGGATGGAGGAAGTCATTAAATCCTCTGGTAGAAGGAGGCATTAGAACAGGGAGAATAAACGGAGTGAGGGAGAGAGCTTAAAGAGAGAAAGAGAGAGGGAGAGAATTTGTTTGATTCTCCCTCCCTCTTCCTTCCATTGTCTAGCATATGCATTCCTGCCTCCCTCTCTCCCTCCCTAACTCCCTCTCTCCCTCCCTCCCTACATCTCTGTGCTATAACAATATGAGGTCCATCATAGAACTCTGATTAAACCACAGAACTCTTTTAATGGGTGGACACAGACACACAGACACACAGACACAGACACACAGACACACAGACACACAGACACACACACACACACACACACGGTTTAACAGGGGGTAGTGTAGTTAATGGCGTAGAATGAAGTGCTATACTGATGGTTCTAAATGTGTGAGGGCAGTTAACCTATAGAAGACATGATTACAGAGTTAACCTATAGAAGACATTATTACAGACAGTTAACCTATAGAAGACATTATTACAGACAGTTAACCTATAGAAGACATTATTACAGACAGTTAACCTATAGAAGACATGATTACAGACAGTTAACCTATAGAAGACATGATTACAGACAGTTAACCTATAGAAGACATGATTACAGACAGTTAACCTATAGAAGACATGATTACAGACAGTTAACCTATAGAAGACATTATTACAGCCAGTTAACCTATAGAAGACATTATTACAGACAGTTAACCTATAGAAGACATGATTACAGACAGTTAATAACCTATAGAAGACATTATTACAGACAGTTAATAACCTATAGAATACATTATTACAGACAGTTAACCTATAGAAGACATGATTACAGACAGTTAACCTATAGAATACATTATTACAGACAGTTAACCTATAGAAGACATTATTACAGACAGTTAACCTATAGAATACATTATTACAGACAGTTAATAACCTATAGAAGACATGATTACAGACAGTTAACCTATAGAATACATTATTACAGACAGTTAACCTATAGAAGACATGATTACAGACAGTTAACCTATAGAATACATTATTACAGACAGTTAATAACCTATAGAAGACATGATTACAGACAGTTAACCTATAGAATACATTATTACAGACAGTTAACCTATAGAATACATTATTACAGACAGTTAACCTATAGAATACATTATTACAGACAGTTAACCTATAGAAGACATGATTACAGACAGTTAACCTATAGAATACATTATTACAGACAGTTAACCTATAGAATA
>NW_027014488.1:0-2500 GCF_036934945.1 Oncorhynchus masou masou | reverse complement strand
CTGCTGGACTAGACCTGCCTTCCTCTTCTATACTGTCTGTACCATACAGGGTTGGTATTACAGTTCCATCTGCTGGACTAGACCTGCCTTCCTCTTCTATACTGTCTGTACCATACAGGGTTGGTATTACAGTTCCATCTGCTGGACTAGACCTTGCCTTCCTCTTATATACTGTCTGTACCATACAGGGTTGGTATTACAGTTCCATCTGCTGGACTAGACCTGCCTTTCCTCTTATATACTGTCTGTACCATACAGGGTTGGTATTACAGTTCCATCTGCTGACTAGACCTGCCTTCCTCTTTATATACTGTCTGTACCATACAGGGTTGGTATTACAGTTCCATCTGCTGGACTAGACCTGCCTTCCTCTTATATACTGTCTGTACCACACAGGGTTAGTATTATAGTTCCATCTGCTGGACTAGACCTGCCTTCCTCTTATATACTGTCTGTACCACACAGGGTTAGTATTATAGTTCCATCTGCTGGACTAGACCTGCCTTCCTCTTATATACTGTCTGTACCATACATTACAGTTCCATCTGCTGGACGAGACCTGCCTTCCTCTATAAACTGTCTGTACCATACATTACAGTTCCATCTGCTGGACTAGACCTTGCCTTCCTCTTATATACTGTCTGTACCACACAGGGTTAGTATTACAGTTCCATCTGCGGGACTAGACCTGCCTTCCTCTTATATACTGTCTGTACCATACAGGGTTGGTATTATAGTTCCATCTGCTGGACTAGACCTGCCTTCCCTTATATACTGTCTGTACCATACAGGGTTGGTATTATGGTTCCATCTGCTGGACTAGACCTGCCTTCCTTCTTATATACTGTCTGTACCATACAGGGTTAGTATTATAGTTCCATCTGCTGGACTAGACCTGCCTTCCTCTTATATACTGTCTGTACCATACAGGGTTGGTATTATAGTTCCATCTGCTGGACTAGACCTGCTCTCTCTTATATACTGTCTGTACCACACAGGGTTAGTATTATAGTTCCATCTGCTGGACGAGATCTGCCTTCCTCTTATATACTGTCTGTACCATACAGGGTTAGTATTATAGTTCCATCTGCTGGACTAGACCTGCCTTCCTCTTATATACTGTCTGTACCATACAGGGTTAGTATTATAGTTCCATCTGCTGGACTAGACCTGCCTTCCTCTTATATACTGTCTGTACCACACAGGGTTGGTATTACAGTTCCATCTGCTGGACTAGACCTGCCTTCCTCTTATATACTGTCTGTACCATACAGGGTTAGTATTACAGGTCCATCTGCTGGACTAGACCTGCCTTCCTCTTATATACTGTCTGTACCATACATTACAGTTCCATCTGCTGGACGAGACCTGCCTTCCTCTTATATACTGTCTGTACCATACATTACAGTTCCATCTGCTGGACTAGACGATGTCAGAAGGTGAATTCACCAATTTGTAAGTCGCTCTGGATAAGAGCGTCTGCTAAATGACTTAAATGTAAAATGTAAATGTAGACCTGCCTTCCTCTTATATACTGTCTGTACCATACAGGGTTAGTATTACAGTTCCATCTGCTGGACTAGACCTGCCTTCCTCTTATATACTGTCTGTACCATACAGGGTTAGTATTAGAGTTCCATCTGCTGGACTAGCTGAAGACCTGCCTTCCTCTTATATAAAGTCTTATATATTGTGTTATATATTGTGTTATATATTGTCTTATATATTATCTTATATGTTGTGTTATATTATATATTTGTACCTGACTCTATTATATATAGTGTTATATATAGTGTTATATATTGTGTTATAGATAGTGTTATATATTTCCAGGTGGCTGGTATAGTGTTATATATTGTGTTATATGTTGTGTTATATATTTTCAGGTGGCTGGTATAGTGATATATATTGTGTTATATATAGTGTTATATATAGTGTTATATATTGTGTTGTATATTGTGATATATATTGTGTTATATATTTCCAGGTGGTTGGTATAGTGTTATATATTGTGTTATATATTTCCAGGATGTTGGTATAGTGATATATATTGTGTTATATATTGTGTTATATATTGTGTTATAGATAGATTTTATATATTTCCAGGTGGTTGGTATAGTGATATATATTGTGTTATATATTGTGTTATATATTGTGTTATAGATAGATTTTATATATTTCCAGGTGGTTGGTATAGTGTTATATATAGTGTTGTATATAGTGTTATATATTGTGTTATATGTTGTGTTATATATTTTCAGGTGGCTGGTATAGTGTTATATATAGTGTTGTATATAGTGTTGTATATTGTGTTATATATTGTGTTGTATATTGTGTTATATATTGTGTAATATATTTCCAGGTGGTTGGTATAGTGTTATATATTGTGTTATATATAGTGTTATATATTGTGTTATATATTTCCAGGTGGCTGGTATAGTGATATATAGTGTTATATATTGTGTTATAGATAGATTTTATATATTTCCAGGTGGTTGGT
>NW_027014487.1:0-13434 GCF_036934945.1 Oncorhynchus masou masou | reverse complement strand
GTTAACTGCCTTGTTCAGGGGAAGAATGACAGATTTTCACCTTGTCAGCTCAGGGATTCGATCTTGCAACCTTCCGGTTACTAGTCCAACCCTCTAACCACTAGGCTACCTGCCTCCCCCATTACACAAGGGTTAGCTAAGGCATGCCACTCCACCAAGAAATCTTGGTTAGATTATTTAGCACTGGTGTTAATGAAAATGCGCAGTAGTGTCAATAAAGGCCTGGGGTGTTACACCGCATCAAATGTTGACAGTAAGACCCATTAATGTTCCCGCACACAGACCCATGACTGACAGACAAATAGACTTCACTCGAGCTGAAGTAGAACACTTGGAGCACATGAAAGAGCTAACGACTATTGTCAGATATCTCCTCTCTCACAATTTTTTTCTCAGGCTTTTGCTGTGTTTTTATGTTTTGTTGTCTTGGTAAATGGGAAATGAAGAAGACCATGCCTGGTTTAATGGTATTGGCTTTACCTGCCTCCTATGATGAAAACAATGCAAACAAAAGTTATCAGTAATGATGGCATCGAGCTAAAGGCTAGAGCTGCCGCTTTCAAGGAGCGGGACACTAATCCAGACGCTTATAAGAAATCCCGCTATGCCCTCAGACGAACCATCAAAACAAGTAAAGCGTCAGAGTTTGGAACTCGGTCGTGAATGTTGCCACTAAGGACGATGTTTATACACTTCAGCACTTGGCGGTCCAAATCTGTCAGCTTGTTCTTTGCACTTGTATGGAACACCACTTTGCAGCTGAGCCATGTGTTGCTCCTGGACATTTCCACTTAATGATAACAGCACTCACGGTTGACTGGGACAGCTCTTGCAGAGAAGAAATTTGATGAACTGACTTGTTGAAAAGGTGGCATCCTATGACGGTGCACAGTTGAAAGTCACTGAGCTTTTCAGTAAGGCCATTCAAATACCAATGTTTGTCTATGCACTGTGACAACTGATCAATCACCAGCCACACAGCTGGGCCTGGCCTGCACTGATCAGTCGTCTTTGGATTCAACCTCACCATCACTCGCCTCGTGGAATTGGGCCAGTTAGGTGTGTATGTGTTTGTGCATGTGCAGGCACGCAGGCAGATGGTTTTCCTGTGTCCTGACTGTGTGTGTGTGTGTTCCGCGCCTGTGTCCTGACTGTGTATGTGTGTGATCCGTGCCTGTGTTTTGTTTGACTGCTGAAAGACATGACATTGTATGGAGATTGACCTATTACATTTGTAGTTATGGACCATGAGATGGTTGCTGATGCGTTTTAAGTTGTCAAAAGGTGTTCTTTAGTACTGAATGGTTTACCTTCTAAATGTCCCATATAGAAAAGTGTCACACCCTCATCTGTTTCACCTGTCCTTGCGATTGTCTCAAACCCCCTGCAGGTGTCGCCCACCTTCCCCATTATCCCCTGGGTATTTATACCTGTGTTCTCTGTTTGTCTGTTGCCAGTTTGTTTTTGTTTTTCAAGCTTATCAGCGTTTTTCCTCTGTCTCTCGATTATTTTTGTTTCCTAATTTCGCCGTTCTTCCTGCCCTGAGCCTGAGCCTGAGCCTGAGCCTGAGCCTGAGCCTGAGCCTGAGCCTGAGCCTGAGCCTGAGCCTGAGCCTGAGCTTGAGCCTGAGCCTGACCCTGAGCCTGACCCTGACCACTTGAGCCTTCCTGCCGTCCTGTACCTTTGCCCCACCTATCTGGATTGCTAACTTCTCCCTAACCTTTGACCTGTCCTTTTGCCTGTTCGAATAATAAACTTTGTTATTTCGACACTAGTCTGCACTGGGTCTTACCTTAAACAAGAGCTTACTTAAAAATAAATCTTACTTTTAAAAGTGTGAGGTACATGCTGGTTAGATGTCATTCACCACTACCTCTAGAGGCTGGGATTCATGTATTATTTACCTCATATGGTGTAAGAGATTTCGAAGGGATGTGGTATACAGAAGTTAAGTCTCCCGACGACGAACGAAAAATGTTGCAAAATGTTTAATTCAACTAAAAGTAAAAAAAAAATCTCTGATTGACATGATAATGCGTAATGTAAACACGGAATGAGAAAAGGATTCAAGCGTTGCTGGAAATAAATGTATTATTTTCCTCTGCTTTTGATGATTTTTTTAAAGGCTGTATTCACAAATTATTCTCTAGTTCACTGTGGTTTAATGGGAATGAACCATGGTAAAGAATCTATGGTGTTTTTTTAAGCATCCTCAGTGTTTTGACACGAAAATAAACCAATTCAACCTCTATAGCATTTAGGAATACATTCAAATGTAGAGATTTTTGCTAATGTTCCAATATATTGTTTTGACGTAGAATATATTGTTCCTAAAAACACAACAGCCAAGGGTGGAAAAGTATTGATTACATGCGTTTATTACACGCAAATTGACAATTTCGGTTACTGATCAGCTAAGAGAAAATTTCATTAAGTCCATGTCTGAACAGCAGTTCTAGAACATTCAGCCATGTGTGAACAACAGTTCTAGAACATTCGGCCAGGTGTGAACAACAGTTCTAGAACATTCAGCCATGTGTGAACAGCAGTTCTAGAACATTCAGCCATGTGTGAACAGCAGTTCTAGAACATTCAGCCAATGTGTGAACAGCAGTTCTAGAATGTTCAGCCATGTGTGAACAGCAGTACTAGAACATTCAGCCATGTGTGAACAGCAGTTCTAGAACATTCAGCCATGTGTGAACAGCAGTTCTAGAACATTCAGCCATGTGTGAACGGCAGTTCTAGAACATTCAGCCATGTGTGAACAGCAGTTTTAGAACATTCGGCCAGGTGTGAACAGCAGTTCTAGAACATTCAGCCATGTGTGAACAGCAGTTCTAGAACGTTCAGCCATGTGTGAACAGCAGTACTAGAACATTCAGCCATGTGTGAACGGCAGTTATAGAACATTCAGCCATGTGTGAACAGCAGTTCTAGAACGTTCAGCCATGTGTGAACAGCAGTTCTAGAACATTCAGCCATGTGTGAACAGCAGTTCTAGAACATTCAGCCATGTGTGAACAGCAGTTCTAGAACATTCAGCCATGTGTGAACAGCAGTTCTAGAACATTCCAGCCATGTGTGAACAGCAGTTCTAGAACATTCAGCCATGTGTGAACAGCAGTTCTAGAACATTCAGCCATGTGTGAACAGCAGTTCTAGAACATTCAGCCATGTGTGAACAGCAGTTCTAGAACATTCAGCCATGTGTGAACAGCAGTTCTAGAACATTCAGCCATGTGTGAACAGCAGTTCTAGAACATTCAGCCATGTGTGAACAGACAGTTCTAGAACATTCAGCCATTTGTGAACAGCAGTTCTAGAACATTCAGCCATGTGTGAACGGCAGTTCTAGAACATTCAGCGATGTGTGAACAGCAGTTCTAGAACATTCAGCCATGTATGAACTGCAGTTCTAGAACATTCAGCCATGTGTGAATATAGGTACCAGAACATATGTAGTGGGTACCAGGTAGTACAGTATCCACCCAACAGCCTCCATACACATTTAAGTGGGTAACAGGTAGTACGGTATCCACCCAACAGCCTCCATACACATTTAAGTGGGTAACAGGTAGTACGGTATCCACCCAACAGCCTCCATACACATTTAAGTGGGTAACAGGTAGTACGGTATCCACCCAACAGCCTCCATACACATTTAAGTGGGTAACAGGTAGTACGGTATCCACCCAACAGCCTCCATACACATTTAAGTGGGTAACAGGTAGTACGGTATCCACCCAACAGCCTCCATACACATTTAAGTGGGTAACAGGTAGTACGGTATCCACCCAACAGCCTCCATACACATTTAAGTGGGTAACAGGTAGTACGGTATCCACCCAACAGCCTCCATACACATTTAAGTGGGTAACAGGTAGTACGGTATCCACCCAACAGCCTCCATACACATTTAAGTGGGTAACAGGTAGTACGGTATCCACCCAACAGCCTCCATACACATTTAAGTGGGTAACAGGTAGTACGGTATCCACCCAACAGCCTCCATACACATTTAAGTGGGTAACAGGTAGTACGGTATCCACCCAACAGCCTCCATACACATTTAAGTGGGTAACAGGTAGTACGGTATCCACCCAACAGCCTCCATACACATTTAAGTGGGTAACAGGTAGTACGGTATCCACCCAACAGCCTCCATACACATTTAAGTGGGTAACAGGTAGTACAGTATCCACCCAACAGCCTCCATACACATTTAAGTGGGTAACAGGTAGTACGGTATCCACCCAACAGCCTCCATACACATTTAAGTGGGTAACAGGTAGTACGGTATCCACCCAACAGCCTCCATACACATTTAAGTGGGTAACAGGTAGTACGGTATCCACCCAACAGCCTCCATACACATTTAAGTGGGTAACAGGTAGTACGGTATCCACCCAACAGCCTCCATACACATTTAAGTGGGTACCAGGTAGTACGGTATCCACCCAACAGCCTCCATACACATTTAAGTACAGGTAACAGGTAATGCAGTATCCACCCAACAGCCTCCATACATTTAGTGGGTAACAGGTAATGCGGTATCCACCCAACAGCCTCCATACACATAATAAGTCTGAAGTGCTGCCTCAACAGAGCCTTCGTCTGTTGTACTATAAAGTCTGAATCGGAAGATGTTTAAGCCATATGGTGGGTACAGCATGTCTATCGAGTTATGTGTCAGTTATCTTGTCAACATCTATCGATTTATCTTTCCACATAGCTCACTGTAAATCTCTTCATCAATAACTAAATACAAATGACATTCTGAGGATATAACAATTCAATCCCAATCTTTTTTCCCCTCAACTTTATTTGATTTTAACTCTAGACTACATTATAGTGGGTCATGTATTTTATGATGAATTAAAATCAGGAATATTGAACATTATTTAGTGTTAGAAACACAGCAAATCAAACTAGTTTTCCACTGACACATGAAAGAAAGATGGCCGATGTGATAAATCCAATATATTATAACCATATTGGTCTCTGTTTATAATGAAAGTACACCTGTTAGGTTTGGTTTTGCTTGATGCTTAGCAGGACGTGGTGTGTTAACAGTGTGATTGAGAAGTCCAGATATAGTGGAAACGTAATGGATATGAATGAAGGTTTAGCTGTATTAAGGAAAAACTTTTGGTGGTTAGTAGTGGCGATAACACACTTGATATAGTTTGTTAAAAGATAGACTGCCCCAGTGAACATCTTGTTGTTCCCAGAACGTTAGGTGGAAGTCGCTCCTTGACACTGTTTGGTATAACAAGGCTTTGTAATTGAACACTAACTGGCTGGTACCAGGCTAATAATGTTATGTTTGTGCCGGAGATTCAAATCAGAATTCCTCTCTAAGGTTCTATTCCTCTAGAATGAAATCGTTCTAGAACTCATTAATAGTTCTGTGAGACCACGCCTGCCTGTTCTCCTCTCCCTACTGAAACATGGGTGGTTTTCTACTACAGGAATGTTCAATGATGTTTCCTCTACAATTTATATTCATGGAGGATAAACAAGTATTCAATCCAAACAATGAGAACATTTGTTGGCTTTTGAATGGCATCAAAATGTGAACATCAATCAATCATTGATAAACATTGCACTTGATTGCACTCCAATAACATCGCAAAAAGTAATAATTTCAAAACTACCCAATCAACCACGTAATCTTACAGGAGTCAGAAGGTGTCTGTGTGTGTGTGTGTGTGTGTGTGTGTGTGTGTGTGTGTGTGTGTGTGTGTGTGTGTGTGGGTGCATGGCGGGAAGAGCAGGGCGTAACAAGCATTTCCAACAAGAGCCATCAGCTCCTCAGTCCAGAGCAAGGCAGAGGAAATATGTCATGTGAACTAGAGCCATCAGCTCCTCAGTCCAAAGCAAGGCAGAGGAAATATGTCATGTGAACTAGAGCCATCAGCTCCTCAGTCAAAGCAAGGCAGAGGAAATATGTCATGTGAACTAGAGCCATCAGCTCCTCAGTCAAAAGCAAGGCAGAGGAAATATGTCATGTGAACTAGAGCCATCAGCTCCTCAGTCCAGAGCAAGGCAGAGGAAATATGTCATGTGAACTAGAGCCATCAGCTCCTCAGTCCAAAGCAAGGCAGAGAAATATGTCATGTGAACTAGAGCCATCAGCTCCTCCAGTCCAAAGCAAGGCAGAGGAAATATGTCATGTGAACTAGAGCTATCAGCTTCTCAGTCCAAAGCAAGGCAGAGGCAGATGCTTCACAGTATTAAATTCCAGTGAAACTGGAGGGCCCTCAATTCAAATAAATAATCAATAAATTATGGATATTCAACATTTACGTAAATACAAGTGTCTTATATTGGTTGAAAGCTTAAATTCTTGTTAATCTAACTACACTGTCCGCTTTCCAGTAGCCTTTACAGAAAACATGCCATGTGATTGTTTGAGGACGGCGCACCATAACAAAATATTTTTCCATCGGCACAGGTTTCGAAATTCACAAATAAGCGTTTAAATATGCACTTACTTTGTCTTCTCATTGTCATCCAAAGGGTCCCAGCTATAACATGTAGTGTCGTTTTGTTAGATAACATCCTTCTATATATCAAAAAGTCAGTTTAGTTGGCGCCATCGATTTGAGTAATCCACTCGTTCAACAAGCAGAGGAAGGAATCCAAAATCTGCCCTGAAACTTTGTGTCAACAAATCAAAATATGTTTCAAGTAACTTCTCAGATACCCTAAACTGTAATCAAACTATAATATTTCTTATGGAAAAATACGTTCAACAGAAACCGATTTTAGCAGGTGCGTTCTGTTTTCATCGGTGAGCATACACACATTTTCCAAGACTGTGTCCTTGTATCAAACTGATATTTCTTATTCGTTTTTGTAGTTACAAGCCTGTAACCTTATGGAAGCCATAGGAATTGCATCCTGGGAGCTACATTCTGTGTGCCCCTATACTTTCTATTGTAGGAGCATAGGACATCAAAAAATACATATTTGGATTTTCTCTTACCATATCTAGTGTGTTATAGTATCCTGCATTGTTGTAACATTTCTACAAACTTCAAAAGTCATTTCCTTCAATGGTACCAATTATATGCATATCCTGGTTTCAGGACTTGAGCAACAGTTTACTTTGAGCCGCAGCTATTCGGGCAGAAATTGAGAAAAAGGGGCCTAGCCCTAAGTTAAATAGTACCGCAAAACACCAGTCTCAACATCAACAGGGAAGAGGCGACTCCGGAATGCTGGCCTTCTAGGCAGAGTTGCAAAGAAAATGTCATATCTCAGACTGGCAATAAAAAGAAAAGATTAAGACGTGTGAAAGAACAAAGACACTGAACAAGAGGACCTCTGTCTAGAGGCCAGCATCCCAGAGTGCCTCTTCACACTGTTGACAGTGACACTGATGTTGGACCACTATTTCATAGGTACAATTGAGGACTTATGAGAGTATCTGTTTCTCAAACTAGACACTCTAATGTACTTGTCCTCTTGCTCAGTTGTGCCCCCGGGGCCTCCCACTCCTATTTCTATTCTGGTTAGAGCCAGTTTGCTATGTTCTGTGAAGGGAGTAGTACACAGCGTTGTACGAGATCTTTAGAGACTTGGCAATTTCTGACATGGAATAGCTTTCATTTATCAGAACAAGAAGAGACCAACGAGTTTCAGAAGAAACTGGCCATTTTAACCCACAAACGCTGATGCTCCAGATACTCAACTAGTCTGAGGAAGACCAGTTTTATTGCTTCTTTAATCAGTACCACAATTTTTCAGTTGTGCTACTGGAAGTGACAAAACTCTACATGTACAGATGCATACAAGTACAAACCTTTATATAATCTAATATGTTCTTTCCCGAGTTGATAATAATATAATTTATCAGACAATCAAACTAATATTTTAATTGGCGGTCAAAACATTTTCAATAACGTGGACCTTTCTAGGTATAGATCATGGCTTCTCCCTCTCTCTCTCCCTCTCTCTGTCTCTCTCTGTCTCTCTCTCTCTCTCTCTCCCCTCTCTCTTTCTCTATCTCTCTCCCTCTCTCTCTTTCTCTCTCTCTCTCTCCCTCTCTCTGTCTCTCTCTCTCTAACTCTCCCTCCCTCTCACTCTCTCTCTCTCCCTCTCTCTCTCTCTCACTCTCTCTATCTCCCTCTCTCTCTCTCTCCCTCTCACTCTCTCTATCTCCCTCTCTCTCTCTCTCTCTCCCTCCCTCCCTCTCTCTATCTCTCTCACTCTCCCACCCTCTCCCTCTCCCTCTCACTCTCCCCCTCTCTCTCTCTCTCTACCCCACTCTCACTCTATCTCTTTCACTCTCCCACCCTCTCCCTCTCCCTCTCACTCTCTCCCTCTCTCTCTCTCTCTCTCTACCTCTCTCTCTCTCTCTCTCTCTCTCTCTCTCCCCACCGTCTCTCTCTCTCCGCCCCCTCTCTCTCTGAATCTCCTCTCCCCCCCTCTCTATCTCTCTCTCTCTCTCTCACACTCTCCTACACCCAGGTTCTGAGATGCACAACTTTTGCACAGAAAAAAGCTCTTCAAAACATTCCATAGTTCCACCACCAGTTACAGCAGTTACAGCTCGAAGCATTATTTTCCGTTGCATTCGTCTTGTGTCTCAAATCTCCAATGAGTCTTAATTAGGAGCAGAGCTTTACCGTTGTGCTTACTGAACAGGCAGGGAGTCTAGTCTGTCTGCAGCCTTTCTTCTCCCTTCACACCTGCCAAAGGAAGCAAGTTCCTCCCTCCCTCCCTCCCTCCCTCCCTCCCTCCCTCCCTCCCTCCCTCCCTCCCTCCCTCCCTCCCTCCCTCCCTCCCTCCCTCCCTCCCTCCCTCCCTCCCTCTCTGCCTCCCTCCCTGCCTCTCTGCCTCCCTCCCTCCCTTCACTCTCTGCCTCCCTCCCTCCTGCCCCCTCCCCTTCCTCTCTGCCTCCCTCCCTTCCTCTCTGCCTCCCTCCCTCCCTCCTGCCTCTCTGCCTCCTCTCCCTGCCTCTCTGCCTCCCTCTCTGCCTCCCTCCCACCCTCTCTGCCTCCCTCCCTCCCTCTCTGCCTCCCTCCCTCTATGCCTCCCTCCCTCCCTCCCTCTGCCTCCCTGCCTCCCTCCCTCCCTCTATGCCTGCCATGCCTGCCTCCCTCCCTCCCTCTCTGCCTCCCTCCCTCAATCCCTCCCTCGCTTCCTCTCTGCCTCCCTCCCTCCCTCTCTGCCTCCCTCCCTCACTCTCCTGCCTCCCTCCCTCCCTCTCTGCCTCCCTCCCTCTCCCTCCCTCTCTCCCTCCCTCTCTCTCTCCCTCCCTCCCTCCCTCTCTGCCCCCTCCTCTCCCTGCCTCTCTGCCTCCCTCCCTGCCTCTCTGCCTCCATCCCTCCCCCTCCCTCCCTCCCTCTACCTGCCTGCCATCTCTGCCTCCCTCCCTCCCTTACTCTCTCCCTCCCTCCCTCCTCTGCCCTCCCTTCCTCTTCTGCCTCCCTCCCTCTCTGCCTCCCTTGCTGCACTCCCTCCCTCCCTCCCTCCTCTGCCTGCCTCTCTGCCTCCCTCCCTCCCTACTCTCTGCCTCCTCTCCCTCCTCCTGCCCCTCCTCTGCCTCTCTGCCTCCCTCCCTCTCTGCCTCCCTCCCTGCCCTCCCTCCCTCCCTCCCTCTCTGCCTCCCTCCCTCCCTCCCTGCCTCTCTGCCTCCCTCCTCTCTGCCTCTCTGCCTCCCTCCCTCCCTGCCTCTCTGCCTCCCTCGCCCCCTCCCTCCCTGCCTCCCTCCCTCCCCTCCCTCCCTCCCTCCCTCCCTCCCTCCCTCTCCTCTCCCTCCCTCCTCTCTCCTCCCTCCCTCCCTCTATGCCTGCCTCTCTGCCTCCCTCCCTCCCTTCCTCTCTGCCTCCCTCCCTCTCTGCCTCCCTCTCTGCCTCCCCTCCCTCCTCTCTCTGCCTCTCTGCCTCCCTCCCTCTCTGCCTCCCTCTCTGCCTCCCTCCCTCCCTCCCTCTATGCCTCCCTCCCTCCTATGCCTCCCTCCCTCTCTGCCTCCCTCCCTCCCTCTCTGCCTCCCTGCCTCCCTCCCTCCCTCTATGCATGCATCTGCCTGCCTCCCTCCCTCCCTCTCTGCCTCCCTCCCTCCCCTCAATCCCTCCCTCTGCTCCTCCTCTCTGCCTCCCTCCCTTCCTCTCTGCCTCCCTCCT
Organism: Oncorhynchus masou masou; assembly: GCF_036934945.1. Taxonomy (NCBI): domain Eukaryota; kingdom Metazoa; phylum Chordata; class Actinopteri; order Salmoniformes; family Salmonidae; genus Oncorhynchus; species Oncorhynchus masou. The sequence goes on along the minus strand of NW_027014487.1, from coordinate 3,295 downwards.
CTCCCTCCCTCCCTGCCTCTCTGCCTCCCTCTCTGACTCCCTCCCTCCCTCTCTGCCTCCCTCCCTCCCTCTATGCCTCCCTCCCTCTATGCCTCCCTCCATGCCTCCCTCCCTCCCTCTCTGCCTCCCTGCCTCCCTCCCTCCCTCTATGCATGCATGCCTGCCTCCCTCCCTCCCTCTCTGCCTCCCTCCCTCAATCCCTCCCTCGCTTCCTCTCTGCCTCCCTCCCTCCTCCTCTCTGCCTCCCTCCCTCACTCTCCTGACTCCCTCCCTCCCTCCTCTGCCCCCCTCCCTCCCTGCCTCCCTCCCTCCCTCTCTGACTCCCTCCCTCCTCCCTCTCTGCCCCCCTCCCTCCCTGCCTCTCTGCCTCCCTCCCTGCCTCTCTGCCTCCATCCCTCCCTCCCTCCCTCATGCCTGCCTCTCTGCCTCCCTCCCTCCCTTACTCTCTGCCTCCCTCCTCCTGCCCTCCCTTCCTCCCTCCCTCCCTCTCTGCCTCCCTCACTGACTCCCTCCCTCCCTCCCTCTCTGCCCCCCTCCCTCCCTGCCTCTCTGCCTCCCTCTCTGCCGTCTCTGCCTCCCTCCTTCCCTTGCCTCTCTGCCTTTCTGCCCCCCTCCCTCTATGCCTCCCTCCCTCCCTCCCTCCCTCTATGCCTGCCTCTCTGCCTCCATTCCCTCCCTTACTCTCTGCCTCCCTCCCTCCAGCCCTCCCTTCCTCTCTGCCTCCCTCCCTCTCTGCCTCCCTCTCTGCCTCCCTCCCTGCCTCTCTGCCTCTCTGCCTCTCTGCCTCCCTCTCTGCTTCCCTCTCTGCCTCCCTCCCTCCCTCTCTGCCTCCCTCCCTCCCTCCCTCTATGCCTCCCTCCCTCTATGCCTCCCTCCCTCTCTGCCTCCCTCCCTCCCTCTCTGCCTCCCTGCCTCCCTCCCTCCCTCCCTCCCTCCCCTATGCATGCATGCCTGCCTCCCTCCCTCCCTCCTCTCTGCCTCCCTCCCTCCCTCAATCCCTCCCTCGCTTCCTCTCTGCCTCCCTCCCTTCCTCTCTGCCTCCCTCCCTCCCTCCCTACCTCTCTGCCTCCCTTCCCTGCCTCTCTGCCTCTCTCTGCCTCCCTCCCTCTCTGTCTCCCTCTCTGCCTCCCTCCCTCCCTCTCTGCCCTCCCTCCCTCTCTCTGCCTCCCCTGCCTCCCTCCCTCCCTCTATGCATGCATGCCTGCCTCCCTACCTCCCTCCCTCTCTGCCTCCCTCCCTCCCTCAATTCCTCCCTCGCTTCCTCTCTGCCTCACTCCCTCCCTCCCTCTCTGCCTCCCTCCCTCCCTCTCTGACTCCCTCCCTCCCTCCCTGCCTCTCTGCCCTCCCTCCCGCCCTCTCTGCCTCCCTCCCTCCCTTCCTCTCTGCCTCCCTCCCTCCCCTTCCTCTCTGCCTCTCTCCCTCCCTCCTGCCCTCCCTTCCTCTCTGCCTCCCCCTCCTCCTCCCTGCCTCTCTTGCCTCCCTCCCTCCCTTGCCTCTCTGCCTTTCTGCCTCCCTCCCTCCCTCCCTCTATGCCTGCTCTACTCTCTGCCTCCCTCCCTCCTATGCCTCCCTCCCTCTATGCCTCCCTCCCTCCCTCCCTCTCCCTCCCTCCCTCCCTCCCTCTATGCTTGACCTCTCTGCCTCCCTCCCTCTCTTCCCCCTCCCTCCCTGCCTCTCTGCCTCCCTCCCTCCCTGCCTCTCTGCCTTTCCTGCCTCCCTCCTCTCCTCCCTCCCTTCCTCTATGCCTCCCTCCCTCCCTCCCTCTATGCCTCCCTCCATCCTTCCCCTCCCTCCCTCTATGCCTCCCTCCCTCCCTCCTCCCTCCCCTCCCTCCCTCCCTCCCTCTCCTCCCTCCTCCTCCCTCCCTCCCTCCTCCCTCCCTCCCTCCTCTCCCTCCCTCCCTCCCTCATGCCTCCCCTCCCCTCCCTCTATGCCTCCCTCCCTCCCTCTCTCCCTCCATCCTTCCCTGTCTTCTTTGTTCATTGTTGGTTCTAGATAGGCCACAATTAATCACTGCCAGTGGTAGAAAGTCAGATGTGAAATTTACATAATGTAATAGCAACGTATTGTCTTAAGGTTAGGAAATGGAGTATTTGAGTCCCATGGTACACTCCCGCTAGGGTGTCAACTCCTCAGCCTTGAGGCTCTCAAATGGAGCCCTATTCTGTATTTAGTGGGCTGTTTGGAGCCCTGGAATGTGGTCTAAAGTAGTGCATTGACTAGGAAATAGGGTGTCGTTTGGTATAAACGCTAACTCTCTACTATAAGAGAGAATCATCCGCCCTGGAGGCTTCAGAGCGTCTCTTCAATATCCACGTAACTACGGCAACACGTTATTCAGTACAAGGTGCTGTACGGTGGTCAGAGACCACACCACTAAACACAGGATACTATCGCAGGGTGCTGTACGGTGTTCATAGACCACACCACTAAACACAGGATACTATCACAGGGTGCTGTACGGTGTTCATAGACCACAACACTAAACACAGGATACTATCGCAGGGTGCTGTACGGTGGTCAGAGACCACACCACTAAACACAGGATACTATCGCAGGGTGCTGTACGGTGTTCATAGACCACACCACTAAACACAGGATACTATCACAGGGTGCTGTACGGTGTTCATAGACCACAACACTAAACACAGGATACTATCACAGTGGGCTGTACGGTGTTCATAGACCACACCACTAAACACAGGATACTATCACAGGGTGCTGTACGGTGTTCATAGACCACAACACTAAACACAGGATACTATCACAGGGTGCTGTACGGTGTTCATAGACCACAACACTAAACACAGGATACTATCACAGGGTGCTGTACGGTGTTCATAGACCACAACACTAAACACAGGATACTATCGCAGGGTGCTGTACGGTGTTCATAGACCACAACACTAAACACAGGATACTATCACAGGGTGCTGTACGGTGTTCATAGACCACAACACTAAACACAGGATACTATCACAGGGTGCTGTACGGTGTTCATAGACCACAACACTAAACACAGGATACTATCACAGGGTGCTGTACGGTGTTCATAGACCACAACACTAAACACAGGATACTATCACAGGGTGCTGTACGGTGTTCATAGACCACAACACTAAACACAGGATACTATCGCAGGGTGCTGTACGGTGTTCATAGACCACAACACTAAACACAGGATACTATCACAGGGTGCTGTACGGTGTTCATAGACCACACCACTAAACACAGGATACTATCGCAGGGTGCTGTACGGTGTTCATAGACCACAACACTAAACACAGGATACTAT
>NW_027014486.1:0-13434 GCF_036934945.1 Oncorhynchus masou masou | reverse complement strand
ACCACTGACCCTGGAACTGTCACTGTATATAGCCACTGAACATGTCACTGTATATAGCCACTGAACATGTCACTGTATATAGCCACTGAACATGTCACTGTATATAGCTACTGACCCTGGAACTGTCACTGTATATAGCTACTGACCCTGTAACTGTCCCTGTATATAGCTACTGACCCTGTAACTGTCCCTGTATATAGCTACTGGACATGTCCCTGTATATAACTACTGGACATGTCTCTGTATATAACTACTGGACATGTCTCTGTATATAACTACTGTCCCTGTATATAACTACTGGACATGTCTCTGTATATAACTACTGGACATGTCTCTGTATATAGCTACTGTCCCTGTATATAGCTACTGGACATGTCCCTGTATATAGCTACTGGACATGTCTCTGTATATAGCTAATGGACATGTCCCTGTATATAGCTACTGGACATGTCCCTGTATATAGCTACTGTCCCTGTATATAGCTACTGGACATGTCTCTGTATATAGCTACTGTCCCTGTATATAGCTACTGGACATGTCCCTGTATATAGCTACTGGACATGTCCCTGTATATAGCTACTGGACATGTCCCTGTATATAGCTACTGGACATGTCCCTGTATATAGCTAATGGACATGTCCCTGTATATAGCTACTGGACATGTCTCTGTATATAGCTACTGTCCCTGTATATAGCTACTGGACATGTCCCTGTATATAGCTACTGGACATGTCCCTGTATATAGCTACTGGACATGTCCCTGTATATAGCTAATGGACATGTCCCTGTATATAGCTACTGGACATGTCTCTGTATATAGCTACTGTCCCTGTATATAACTACTGTCCCTGTATATAGCTACTGTCTCTGTATATAGCTACTGTCCCTGTATATAGCTACTGTCCCTGTATATAGCTAATGGACATGTCCCTAGCCATATAGCTACTGGACATGTCTCTATGTCTGCTTCACTGTCCCTGTGTATAGCTACTGTCCCTGTATATAGCTACTGTCTCTGTATATAGCTGCTGTCCTGTGCTCCTGCTTCCACTGTCCCTGTATAGCTACTGTCCTGTATATAGCTACTGTCTCTGTATATAACTCTTGTCCCTGTGTAAGCTGCAGCCATCTAATATCTTTACTGTCTCTGTATATAGCTACTGTCCTGTATATAGCTACTGGACATGTCATAGCCATGCATAGCTACTGTCTCTGTATATAGCTACTGTCCTGTATATAGCTACTGTCTCTGTATATAGCTACTGTCTCTGTATATAGCTACTGTCCCTGTATATAGCTACTGGACATGTCCCTGTATATAGCTACTGTCTCTGTATATAGCTACTGTCTCTGTATATAGCTACTGTCTCTGTATATAGCTACTGACATGTCCCTGTATATAGCTGCTGGACATGTCCCTGTATATAGCTACTGGACATGTCCCTAGTATATAGCTACTGGACATGTCCCTGTGCTATAGCTACTGGAAATGTACAGGCAAATACTGTAGGTATGTGGCGGATCCTAAAGGATAACTGTGTATATAAAGAATTAGACACAATAGGAGCATTGTATATATGGTATTTGTTCTGACCTGTCCATGTATGTATCAATTTGTATTGGTCACATACACATGGATAATATATGTTATTGGTTACATGGTTAGCAGATGTTATTGGTCACATGGTTAGCAGATGTTATTGGTCACATGGTTAGCAGATGTTATTGGTCACATACACATGGTTAGTAGATGTTATTGGTCACATGGTTAGTTGATGTTCTTGGTCACATGGTTAGCAGATGTTATTGGTCACATGGTTAGCAGATGTTATTGGTCACATGGTTAGCTGATGTTATTTGTCACATACACATGGTTAACAGATGTTATTGGTCACATGGTTAGCATATGTTATTGGTCACATACACATGGTTAGTAGATGTTATTGGTCACATACACATGGTTAAGTAGATGTTATTGGTCACATGGTTAGCAGATGTTATTGGTCACATACACACGGTTAGTAGATGTTATTGGTCACATGGTTAGCAGATGTTATTGGTCACATACACACACGGTTAGTAGATGTTATTCTGCGAGTGTAGCGAAATGTGTGTTCTTCTAAAAATCCGACTCTGCAGCAATATCTAACAGGTATTATCTTATACATTCCACAACAAAAAACCTAATATCTAACAAATTCCACAACAAAACCTAATACACACAATCTATTAAAGGAATGGGATGAGAATATATAAGTATAACATATATGGATGAGCAGTGACAGAGTGGCTAAGATGGAATCGATAGTAAAGAATAGATAGTGTATGATACAGTATACAATATATATACATATGAGAAGAGCCATTTGAGACATGTAAACAGCTCTCTTTCCCAGCTTTAATGCACCTGTACTGACCTCACCTTCTGGATGATAGCGGTGACCAGGTAATGGTTTGGGTGTGGTTATTGTACTTGATGATCTTTTTGGCCTTCCAGTGACATCAGGTGCTGTAGGTGTTCTGGAGGGCAAGTCCATTTGCCCCCCGGTGATGTGTTGGCAGACTGCACCACTCTGGATAGGCCTGCGGTTGCGGGCGGTGCAGTTGCCGACCAGGCGGTGATACAGCCCGACAGGATGCTCTCAGTTGTGCACCTTTAAAAGTTAGTGAGGGTTTTAGTGACAAGCAAAACATTTTCAGCCTCCTGAGGTTGAAGGAGGCGCTGTTGCGCTGTTGCGCCTTCTCTTCACCACACTGTCTGTGTGCGTGGACCATTTCAGTTTGTCGGTGATATGTACACCGGGAACTTAAAACTTTCCACCTTCTCTACTGCTGTCCCGTTGATGTAGAAGAGGGGTGCTCCCTCTGCTGTTTCCTGAAGTCCACGATTATCTCTTTTGTTTTGCTGACATTGAGTGAGAGGTTATTTTCCTGACACCACACTCAGAGGGCCGTCACCTCCTCCCTGAAAACCTGGTCAGTATAGCTACAGTATATAGCAACTGACCCTGGAACTGTCCCTGTATGTAGCTACTGACCCTGGAACTGTCCCTGTATATAGCAACTGACCCTGGAACTGTCCCTGTATATAGCAACTGACCCTGGAACTGTCCCTGTATATAGCAACTGACCCTGGAACTGTCCCTGTATATAGCTACTGACCCTGGAACTGTCCCTGTATATAGCAACTGACCCTGGAACTGTCCCTGTATATAGCAACTGACCCTGGAACTGTCCCTGTATATAGCAACTGACCCTGGAACTGTCCCTGTATACAGCTACATTATATAGCAACTGACCCTGGAACTGTCCCTGTATATAGCTACTGACCCTGGAACTGTCCCTGTATATAGCTACAGTATATAGCTACTGACCCAGGAACTGTCCCTGTATATAGCTACTGACCCTGGAACTGTCCCTGTATGTAGCTACTGACCCTGGAACTGTCCCTGTATATAGCAACTGACTCTGGAACTGTCCCTGTATATAGCTACAGTATATAGCAACTGACTCTGGAACTGTCTCTGTATATAGCAACTGACCCTGGAACTGTCCCTGTATATAGCTACAGTATATAGCAACTGACCCTGGAACTGTCCCTGTATATAGCTACTGACCCTGGAACTGTCCCTGTATATAGCTACAGTATATAGCAACTGACCCTGGAACTGTCCCTGTATATAGCTACTGACCCTGGAACTGTCCCTGTATATAGCTACAGTATATAGCAACTGACCCTGGAACTGTCCCTGTATATAGCTACTGACCCTGGAACTGTCTCTGTATATAGCTACTGACCCTGGAACTGTCTCTGGAGCTACTGACCCTGGAACTGTCCCCTGTATATAGCTACTGACCCTGGAACTGTCCCTGTATATAGCTACAGTATATAGCAACTGACCCTGGAACTGTCCCTATATAGCTACTGACCCTGGAACTGTCCCTGTATATAGCTACAGCATAGCAACCCTGGAACTGTCCCTGTATATAGCTACTGACCCTGGAACTGTCTCTATATAGCTACTGACCCTGGAACTGTCTCTGTATATAGCTACTGACCCTGGAACTGTCCCTGTATATAGCTACTGACCCTGGAACTGTCTCTGTATATAGCTACTGACCCTGGAACTGTCTCTGTATATAGCTACTGACCCTGGAACTGTCTTTGTATATAGCTACTGACCCTGGAACTGTCCCTGGATATAGCAACTGACCCTGGAACTGTCTCTGCATATAGCTACTGACTCTGGAACTGTCTCTGTGTATATAGCAACTGACCCTGGAACTGTCCCTGTATATAGCTACAGTATATAGCAATTGACCCTGGAACTGTCCCTGTATATAGCTACTGACCCTGGAACTGTCCTGTATATAGCTACAGTATATAGCTACTGACCCTGGAACTGTCCCTGTATATAGCTACTGACCCTGGAACTGTCCCTGTATATAGCAACTGACCCTGAACTGTCCCTGTATATAGCAACTGACCCTGAACTGTCCCTGTATATAGCTACTGACCCTGGAACTGTCTCTGTATATAGCTACTGACCCTGGAACTGTCTCTGTATATAGCTACTGACCCTGGAACTGTCCTGTATATAGCAACTGACCCTGGAACTGCCCCTGTATATAGCTACTGACCCTGGAACTGTCCCTGTATATAGCTACAGTATATAGCAACTGACCCTGGAACTGTCCCTGTATATAGCTACTGACCCTGGAACTGTCTCTGTATATAGCTACTGACCCTGGAACTGTCTCTGTATATAGCTACTGACCCTGGAACTGTCCCTGTATATAGCTACAGTATATAGCAACTGACCCTGGAACTGTCCCTGTATATAGCTACTGACCCTGGAACTGTCCCTGTGTATATACAGTATATAGCAACTGACCCTGGAACTGTCCCTGTATATAGCTACTGACCCTGGAACTGTCTCTGTATATAGCTACTGACCCTGGAACTGTCTCTGTATATAGCTACTGACCCTGGAACTGTCTCTGCATATAGCTACTGACCCTGGAACTGTCTTTGTATATAGCTACTGACCCTGGAACTGTCCCTGGATATAGCAACTGGACCCTGGAACTGTCTCTGTATATAGCTACTGACTCTGGAACTGTCTCTGTATATAGCAACTGACCCTGAACTGTCCCTGTATATAGCTACAGTATATAGCAACTGACCCTGGAACTGTCCCTGTATATATTACTGACCCTGGAACTGTCCTGTCTATAGCTTCAGCATATAGCTACTGACCCTGGAACTCAGTCCCTGTATAGCTACTGACCCTGGAACTGTCCCTGTATATAGCAACTGACCCTGGAACTGTCCCTGTATATAGCAACTGACCCTGGAACTGTCCCTGTATATAGCTACTGACCCTGGAACTGTCTCTGTATATAGCTACTGACCCTGGAACTGTCTCTGTATATAGCTACTGACCCTGGAACTGTCCCTGTATATAGCAACTGACCCTGGAACTGTCCCTGTATATAGCTACTGACCCTGGAACTGTCCCTGTATATAGCTACTGACCCTGGAACTGTCCTGTATATAGCTACTGACCCTGGAACTGTCCCTGTATATAGCTACTGACCCTGGAACTGTCTCTGTATATAGCTATGACTAGAACTGTCCCTGTATATAGCTACTGACCCAGGAACTGTCCTGTATATAGCTCCTGACCCTGGAACTGACCCTGTATGTAGCTACTGACCCTGGAACTGTCTCTGTATATAGCAACTGACCCAGGAACTGTCCCTGTATATAGCTCCTGACCCTGGAACTGACCCTGTATATAGCTACTGACCCTGGAACTGTCTCTGTATATAGCAACTGACCCAGGAACTGTCTCTGTGTATAGCAACTGACCCAGGAACTGTCCCTGTATACTGCTGATTTACGTTTGGTCTTATTTCTATTTCTATTGTGTTTGACTTTTTTTATGATACTACTGATATTGATTACTGTGATGTTGGGAATGAGCTTGCAAGAAACCCACTGGGTACAACATGAAATCAACAAACCAACAAATCAACAACTGTCACCATGTCATTGGATTTAGGTTAAATGTTGGGTGAAAAAAAATAGGAAATACCCTTAAATGGATGACTCCAATCAGTTTTCCACTTTGATTCAATGTCCCACTGATAGAAACAACAAGGATTCAACATCATCCCACTGATAGAAACAACAAGGATTCAACATCATCCCATTGATAGAAACAACAAGGATTCAACATCATCCCACTGATAGAAACAACAAGGATTCAACGTCATCCCATTGATAGAAACAACAAGGATTCAACGTCATCCCATTGATAGAAACAACAAGGATCTAACGTCATCCCAATTCAACGATAGAAACAACAAGGATTCAACGCTATCCCACTGATAGAAACAACAAGGATTCAACGCATCCCATTGATAGAAACAACAAGGATTCAACGCCATCCCACTGATAGAAACAACAAGGATTCAACGCCATCCCACTGATAGAAACAACAAGGATTCAACGCTCATCCCACTGATAGAAACAACAATGATTCAACGTCATCCCATTGATAGAAACAACAAGGATTCAACGCCTCATCCCATTGATAGAAACAAACAGACCAACGTCATCCCACTGATAGAAACAACAAGGATTCAACGTCATCCCATTGATAGAAACAACAAAGATTCAACGCATCCCATTGATAGAAACAACAAGGATTCAACGCATCCCACTGATAGAAACAAAAAATGATTCAACGCCATCCCATTGATAGAAACAACAAGGATTCAACGTCATCCCATTGATAGAAACAACAAAGTTCAACTCATCCCATTGATAGAAACAACAAGGATTCAACGTCATCATCTGATAGAAACAACAAGGATTCAACGCCATCACACTGATAGAAACAACAAGATTCAATGTCATCCCACTGATAGAAACAACAAGGATTCAATGTCATCCCACTGATAGAAACAACAAGGATTCAACGTCATCCCACTAATAGAAACAACAAGGATTCAACGCCATCCCACTGATAGAAACAACAAGGATTCAACGCATCCCACTGATAGAAACAACAAGGTTCAACGTGTCCCACTGATAGAAACAACAAGGATTCAACGTTATCCTCACTGATAGAAACAACAAGGATTCAACGTGCTATCCCACTGATAGAAACAACAAGGATTCAACGTCATCCCACTGATAGAAACAACAAGGATTCAACGTCATCCCACTGATAGAAACAACAAGGATTCAACGTCATCCCACTGATAGAAACAACAAGGATTCAACGTCATCCCACTGATAGAAACAACAAGGATTCAACGTCATCCCACTGATAGAAACAACAATGACTCGTCATCCCACTGATAGAAACAACAAGGATTCAGCGTCATCCCACTGATAGAAACAACAATGGATTCAACGTCATCCACTGATAGAAACAACAATGATTCAGCGTCCTCCCACTGATAGAAACAGCAATGACACAATCATCCCAATGATAGAAACAACAATGATTCAAGCGTCATCACACTGATAGAAACAACAAGGATTCAACGTCATCACACTGATAGAAACAACAAGGATTCAACGTCATCACACTGATAGAAACAACAATGATTCAACGTCATCCCACTGATAGAAACAACAATGATTCAACGTCATCCCACTGATACTAGATTACTAGAAGCTAGTCATTACTGGATCTGAGTAATGATGGGCATTACTGGCTCTGAGTATTGATGGTCATTACTGGCTCTGAGTAAAGCTGGTCATTACTGGCTCTGAGTATTGATGGGCATTACTGGCTCTGAGTATTGATGGTCATTACTGGCTCTGAGTAAAGCTGGTCATTACTGGCTCTGAGTATTGATGGTCATTACTGGCTCTGAGTAAAGCTGGTCATTACTGGCTCTGAGTATTGATGGGCATTACTGGCTCTGAGTAAAGCTGGTCATTACTGGCTCTGAGTATTGATGGGCATTACTGGCTCTGAGTATTGATGGTCATTACTGGCTCTGAGTAAAGCTGGTCATTACTGGCTCTGAGTATTGATGGCATTACTGGCTCTGAGTATTGATGGTCATTACTGGCTCTGAGTAAAGCTCGTCATTACTGGCCCTGAGTATTGATGGGCATTACTGGCTCTGAGTATTGATGGGCATTACTGGCTCTGAGTATTGATGGTCATTACTGGCTCTGAGTAAAGCTGGTCATTACTGGCTCTGAGTATTGATGGTCATTACTGGCTCTGAGTAAAGCTGGTCATTACTGGCTCTGAGTATTGATGGGCATTACTGGCTCTGAGTATAGATGGTCATTACTGGCTCTGAGTATTGATGGCATTACTGGCTCTGAGTAAAGATGGTCATTACTGGCTCTGAGTATTGATGGCATTACTGGCTCTGAGTAAAGCTGGTCATTACTGGCTCTGAGTAAAGCTGGTCATTACTGGCTCTGAGTAAAGCTGGTCATTACTGGCTCTGAGTAAAGCTGGTCATTACTGGCTCTGAGTATTGATGGTCATTACAGCCTCTGAGTATTGATGGTCATTACAGGCTCTGAGTATTGATGGGCATTACAGGCTCTGAGTATTGATGGTCATTACTGGCTCTGAGTAAAGCTGGTCATTACTGGCTCTGAGTATTGATGGGCATTACAGGCTCTGAGTATTGATGGGCATTACTGGCTCTGAGTAAAGCTGGTCATTACTGGCTCTGAGTATTGATGGGCATTACTGGCTCTGAGTAAAGCTGGTCATTACTGGCTCTGAGTATTGATGGGCATTACTGGCTCTGAGTAAAGCTGGTCATTACAAGCTCTGGTATTGATGGTCATTACAGCCTCTGATATTGATGGTCATTACAGGCTCTGAGTATTGATGGGCATTACAGGCTCTGAGTATTGATGGTCATTACTGGCTCTACCTGAAATAAAGCTGGTCATTACTGGCTCTGAGTATTGATGGGCATTACTGGCTCTGAGTATTGATGGTCATTACAGGCTCTGAGTATTGATGGTCATTACTGGCTCTGAGTAAAGCTGGTCATTACTGGCTCTGAGTATTGATGGTCATTACAGGCTCTGAGTATAGATGGTCATTACTGGCTCTGAGTATTGATGGTCATTACAGGCTCTGAGTATTGATGGTCATTACAGGCTCTGAGTAAAGCTGGTCATTACAGGCTCTGAGTAAAGCTGGTCATTACAGGCTCTGAGTAAAGCTAGTCATTACTGGCTCTGAGTAAAGCTGGTCATTACTGGCTCTGAGTATTGATGGTCATTACAGGCTCTGAGTATTGATGGTCATTACAGGCTCTGAGTATTGATGGTCATTACTGGCTCTGAGTATTGATGGGCATTACTGGCTCTGAGTAAAGCTGGTCATTACAAGCTCTGAGTATTGATGGGCATTACTGGCTCTGAGTATAGATGGTCATTACAGGCTCTGAGTATTGATGGTCATTACAGGCTCTGAGTATAGATGGTCATTACAGGCTCTGAGTATTGATGGTCATTACTGGCTCTGAGTAAAGCTGGTCATTACTGGCTCTGAGTATTGATGGTCATTACAGGCTCTGAGTATTGATGGTCATTACTGGCTCTGAGTATTGATGGTCATTACTGGCTCTGAGTAAAGCTGGTCATTACTGGCTCTGAGTATTGATGGTCATTACTGGCTCTGAGTATTGATGGTCATTACAGGCTCTGAGTAAAGCTGGTCATTACTGGCTCTGAGTATTGATGGTCATTACTGGCTCTGAGTATTGATGGTCATTACAGGCTCTGAGTATTGATGGTCATTACTGGCTCTGAGTATTGATGGTCATTACTGGCTCTGAGTATTGATGGTCATTACTGGCTCTGAGTATTGATGGTCATTACAGACTCTGAGTATTGATGGTCATTACTGGCTCTGAGTAAAGCTGGTCATTACTGGCTCTGAGTATTGATGGGCATTACTGGCTCTGAGTAAAGCTGGTCATTACAAGCTCTGAGTATTGATGATCATTACAGCCTCTGAGTATTGATGGTCATTACAGGCTCTGAGTGTTGATGGGCATTACGGCTCTGATATTGATGGTCATTACTGGCTCTGAGTAAAGCTGGTCATTACTGGCTCTGAGTATTGATGGGCATTACTGGCTCTGGTATTGATGGTCATTACAGGCTCTGGTATTGATGGTGGTCATTACTGGCGTGAGTAAAACTGGTCATTACTGGCTCTGAGTATTGATGGTCATTACAGGCTCTGAGTATAGATGGTCATTACTGGCTACTGGCTCTGAGTATTGATGGTCATTACAGGCTCTGAGTATTGATGGTCATTACAGGCTCTGAGTAAAGCTGGTCATTACAGGCTCTGAGTAAAGCTGGTCATTACAGGCTCTGAGTAAAGCTAGTCATTACTGGCTCTGAGTAAAGCTGGTCATTACTGGCTCTGAGTATTGATGGTCATTACAGGCTCTGAGTATTGATGGTCATTACAGGCTCTGAGTATTGATGGTCATTACTGGCTCTGAGTATTGATGGGCATTACTGGCTCTGAGTAAAGCTGGTCATTACAAGCTCTGAGTATTGATGGGCATTACTGGCTCTGAGTATAGATGGTCATTACAGGCTCTGAGTATTGATGGTCATTACAGGCTCTGAGTATAGATGGTCATTACAGGCTCTGAGTATTGATGGTCATTACTGGCTCTGAGTAAAGCTGGTCATTACTGGCTCTGAGTATTGATGGTCATTACAGGCTCTGAGTATTGATGGTCATTACTGGCTCTGAGTATTGATGGTCATTACTGGCTCTGAGTAAAGCTGGTCATTACTGGCTCTGAGTATTGATGGTCATTACTGGCTCTGAGTATTGATGGTCATTACAGGCTCTGAGTAAAGCTGGTCATTACTGGCTCTGAGTATTGATGGTCATTACTGGCTCTGAGTATTGATGGTCATTACAGGCTCTGAGTATTGATGGTCATTAGTGGCTCTGAGTATTGATGGTCATTACTGGCTCTGAGTATTGATGGTCATTACTGGCTCTGAGTATTGATGGTCATTACAGGCTCTGAGTAAAGCTGGTCATTACTGGCTCTGAGTATTGATGGTCATTACTGGCTCTGAGTATTGATGGTCATTACAGGCTCTGAGTATTGATGGTCATTACTGGCTCTGAGTAAAGCTGGTCATTACTGGCTCTGAGTATTGATGGGCATTACTGGCTCTGAGTAAAGCTGGTCATTACAAGCTCTGAGTATTGATGGTCATTACAGCCTCTGAGTATTGATGGTCATTACAGGCTCTGAGTATTGATGGGCATTACAGGCTCTGAGTATTGATGGTCATTACTGGCTCTGAGTAAAGCTGGTCATTACTGGCTCTGAGTATTGATGGGCATTACTGGCTCTGAGTATTGATGGTCATTACAGGCTCTGAGTATTGATGGTCATTACTGGCTCTGAGTAAAGCTGGTCATTACTGGCTCTGAGTATTGATGGTCATTACAGGCTCTGAGTATAGATGGTCATTACTGGCTCTGAGTATAGATGGTCATTACTGGCTCTGAGTATTGATGGTCATTACAGGCTCTGAGTATTGATGGTCATTACAGGCTCTGAGTAAAGCTGGTCATTACAGGCTCTGAGTAAAGCTGGTCATTACAGGCTCTGAGTAAAGCTAGTCATTACTGGCTCTGAGTAAAGCTGGTCATTACTGGCTCTGAGTATTGATGGTCATTACAGGCTCTGAGTATTGATGGTCATTACAGGCTCTGAGTATTGATGGTCATTACTGGCTCTGAGTATTGATGGGCATTACTGGCTCTGAGTAAAGCTGGTCATTACAAGCTCTGAGTATTGATGGGCATTACTGGCTCTGAGTATAGATGGTCATTACAGGCTCTGAGTATTGATGGTCATTACAGGCTCTGAGTATAGATGGTCATTACAGGCTCTGAGTATTGATGGTCATTACTGGCTCTGAGTAAAGCTGGTCATTACTGGCTCTGAGTATTGATGGTCATTACAGGCTCTGAGTATTGATGGTCATTACTGGCTCTGAGTATTGATGGTCATTACTGGCTCTGAGTAAAGCTGGTCATTACTGGCTCTGAGTATTGATGGTCATTACTGGCTCTGAGTATTGATGGTCATTACAGGCTCTGAGTAAAGCTGGTCATTACTGGCTCTGAGTATTGATGGTCATTACTGGCTCTGAGTATTGATGGTCATTACAGGCTCTGAGTATTGATGGTCATTACTGGCTCTGAGTATTGATGGTCATTACTGGCTCTGAGTATTGATGGTCATTACAGGCTCTGAGTAAAGCTGGTCATTACTGGCTCTGAGTATTGATGGTCATTACTGGCTCTGAGTATTGATGGTCATTACAGGCTCTGAGTATTGATGGTCATTACTGGCTCTGAGTATTGATGGTCATTACTGGCTCTGAGTATTGATGGTCATTACTGGCTCTGAGTATTGATGGTCATTACAGGCTCTGAGTAAAGCTGGTCATTACTGGCTCTGAGTATTGATGGTCATTACTGGCTCTGAGTATTGATGGTCATTACAGGCTCTGAGTATTGATGGTCATTACTGGCTCTGAGTATTGATGGGCATTACTGGCTCTGAGTAAAGCTGGTCATTACAAGCTCTGAGTATTGATGGGCATTACTGGCTCTGAGTATAGATGGTCATTACAGGCTCTGAGTATTGATGGTCATTACAGGCTCTGAGTATAGATGGTCATTACAGGCTCTGAGTATTGATGGTCATTACTGGCTCTGAGTAAAGCTGGTCATTACTGGCTCTGAGTATTGATGGTCATTACAGGCTCTGAGTATTGATGGTCATTACTGGCTCTGAGTATTGATGGTCATTACTGGCTCTGAGTAAAGCTGGTCATTACTGGCTCTGAGTATTGATGGTCATTACTGGCTCTGAGTATTGATGGTCATTACAGGCTCTGAGTAAAGCTGGTCATTACTGGCTCTGAGTATTGATGGTCATTACTGGCTCTGAGTATTGATGGTCATTACTGGCTCTGAGTATTGATGGTCATTACAGGCTCTGAGTATTGATGGTCATTACTGGCTCTGAGTATTGATGGTCATTACTGGCTCTGAGTATTGATGGTAATTACAGGCTCTGAGTAAAGCTGGTCATTACTGGCTCTGAGTATTGATGGTCATTACTGGCTCTGAGTATTGATGGTCATTACAGGCTCTGAGTATTGATGGTCATTACTGGCTCTGAGTATTGATGGTCATTACTGGCTCTGAGTATTGATGGTCATTACTGGCTCTGAGTATTGATGGTCATTACAGGCTCTGAGTAAAGCTGGTCATTACTGGCTCTGAGTATTGATGGTCATTACTGGCTCTGAGTATTGATGGTCATTACTGGCTCTGAGTATTGATGGTCATTACA
>NW_027014485.1:242500-348510 GCF_036934945.1 Oncorhynchus masou masou | reverse complement strand
GAGAGTCTAGAACAGGGCAGAGCTGCTAAAGGAGAGTCTAGAACAGGGCAGGGCAGAACAGAACAGCAATGAGGCAGGCAAGCCTGGTCCTGGTGCACCGCAGCCACTTCATGTTTTTGGTTCAACTGACCTGGAAGACCAGGTGTGTTGAATTTAGTCAATCACTGAACTGATTAATGAGCTCAGTTGGAGTACCTGGCACTACCTGTGGCACTCCAGGAACAGGGTTGTCTTCCCCTGGTATAGAAGGTTGGCTCCCAAGTGGTGCAGCGGTCTAAGGCACGGCATCTCAGTGCTAGAGGCATCAGTACAGACCCTGGTTCAATTCAACGCACAATTGGCCCAGCGTCATCCAGGTTAGGGTTTGGCCGGGGTAGACAGTCATTGTATATAACAATTTGTTCTTAACTGACTTGACTAGTTAAATAAGTAACAATTGTATGGGCTACCACAGTTGTGTGTCAACAAGGACAGAGGATGAGCTGGAGTACAGTTTAAAGGGGGTAGGTAATAAATCAATGGCTCATCAACGTTACTAGCGGTTCCAGCTTGCAGATAGCCGTTCAGATGATGCTACCAACCTTTACTTAGCGATACTTCCTCAATTCCCAACTTGGAAAGCCACAGCTGTCTTCTAAACTGCCATGGCAAGTAGCAGGTGGAATGTTGACATGTATAAATATATACCTTCAGGTGAGTTTATTTAAGGCCAGTCTGCACCACTGATTGCCTTCAGGTGAGTGTATTTAAGGCCAGTCTGCACCACTGATTGCCTTCAGGTGAGTTTATTTAAGGCCAGTCTGCTATTTGCCTTCAGGTGAGTTTATTTAAGGCCAGTCTGCACCACTGATTGCCTTCAGGTGAGTGTATTTAAGGCCAGTCTGCACCACTGATTGCCTTCAGGTGAGTGTATTTAAGGCCAGTCTGCACCACTGATTGCCTTCAGGTGAGTGTATTTAAGGCCAGTCTGCACCACTGATTGCCTTCAGGTGAGTTTATTTAAGGCCAGTCTGCACCACTGATTGCCTTCAGGTGAGTTTATTTAAGGCCAGTCTGCACCACTGATTGCCTTCAGGTGAGTGTATTTAAGGTCAGGCTCCACCCCTGGGGGAGAAACAGGATTGGGTTGAGCGAAATATGTCACTGGAGTGGGTGGAATTTCCTACACCAGGGCTACATCCCAAATTACATCCTATTCCCTACCATGGCTGTGTTTACACAGGCAGCCCGATTCTGATCCTTTTTTTCAGTAATTGGTCTTGTGACAAATCAGATGAGCGCTGGGAAAAGATCTGATTTAAAAAGATCTGATGTGATTGGTCAAAAGACCAATTAGTTGAAACAAATATTAGAATTGGGTTGCCTGTCTAAACGTTGCCAAAGTAGACTAGCGGAAAAGGGTGCCATTTGGGACAAAAGGTGAGGAGGCTTAATGTCAGAGATGGAAACCTGGGGTCTATTCAGGACAGTGCAACGGTCTAGCACTTTCAGATAGAAATGTGTTGTGTAGAACGATAGGAGTTTTATCATGTAGAATAGGGAATCGTGTCAGCTGGCTCTATAGCTACATTTCTGCGACATTCAGAATGTTTCACTGCTCGGAATACACTCCTGATGCCTCTTAGAGAAGTGTCATTGTCTTGTCTAGCTAGCGGGCTGAGCCACAGTACAACGTGCTGGCCGCACAACTCATTGGGCCATCTGTGACTGGCCTCTGTTGATAAATGAATACAAGGAAGAGACAAGGTTTTAGTCATTATTGTCAGTGTGTCTTGGGGATCACAGGGCTTAGAGGAGGGATCTGGGCCAGATAGGCCTGCTGTTACTCTATCATATTACTGGAATGCAGTGGCGTCTGGGGACGGACTGGGACGAGGCATCTGGCATTTCTGGGCATTTCTAACATACCAGCCCATTTGTTTTAATTAAGGCCCACATTGTTGGCCTAATAATGAATGTTCTGCATCAAACACGATTTCGACAGGCTTGCTGGGCTTAAGATGGACCAGCCCATCTGGCATTTGCCGGAGCTGCCCTATGGTAGTCAGTCTCTTAGTGACATATATGGTATCTTATCAGTGGAATGCAGTTGGATGTAAACAATGGAGGAATCTGGAGTGAAGCCACTGCATCCCAAAGGCTTGGCCATGCAGATTGTGTAGGGGTCAACCCAGATTAGAGGACATGAAACAGAACTCAAACTCTCTTAGACGTGGAGTTATTATTTAGTTAGTTACATACTACTCAGACCTGGGTTCTAATACTATTTAAAATCTTTCAAATCTTTGAGCATTTTTCTTCCGTGTGGCGAGATTGGTGGGGTTTGTAATTTGGAGACTGTTCTATTGGTTAATTAAGCCAGACAGGCTTGATTAGGCACAGATGAAGTATTTGAAATGATTTTGAATAGTAGTTGAACCCAGGTCTGACGCGGCACGACTATCCCAAAACACACGATAGACTGCTTCATTCATTCAGCAGTCATTTCATATCATTCCAATTAACGGGGCAAAAAAGCTGTACTTTGCACTATGAGCATTTTCTCAATGATAAGTGGCAATTAAAAAAGACAATCTTGTCATATATAAACATGTACACTGTGAAAAGTTTTATAACACCTACTCGTTCAAGGGTTTCGCTTTATTTTTTACCCTTTTCTACATTGTAGAATATTAGTGAAGATATAAAAACTATGAAATAACACATATGGAATCATGTAGTAACCAAAAAAGTGTTAAACACTAATATTTTATATTTGAGATTCTTCAAATAGCCACCCTTTGCCTTGATGACAGCATTGCACACTCTTGGCATTCTCTCAATCAGCTTCATGATGTAGTCACCTGGAATGCATGTCACCTCAGATATGTATATCATTAGTATATTTGGATAGAAAACACTTTGAAGTTTCTAAAACGGTTTGAATTATGTCTGTGAGTATAACAGAACTCATATGGCAGGCGAAAACCTGAGAAGAAATCCAACCAGGAAGTGGGAAATCTGAGGATTGTAGTTTTTCAATTAATTCCCTATTGAAGATACAGTGGGATATTGGTCATGTTGCCCTTCCTAAGGCTTCCACTAGATGTCCACAGTCTTTAGAACCTTGTTTGATGCTTCTACTGTGAGGTGGGGGTGAATGAGAGGGGAATGGGTCGGAGGTCTGGCAGAGTGCCACGAGCTCAGTCTCGCGCAGTCACGTGAGAGTTAGCTCTGTTCCATTGCATTTCTACAGACAAAGGAATTCTCCGGTTGGAACATTATTGAATATGTATGTTAAAAACATCCTAAAGATTGATTCTTTACTTCGTTTGACATGTTTCTACAGACTGTAATGGAACTTTTTGACTTTTCGTCTTCTCGTGCGTCATGAATTTGGACTACTGGGCTGAATGCGCAAACAAAAAGGAGGTATTTGGACATAAATGATTAACTTTATCGAACAAATCAAACATTTAGTGTGGAACTGGGATTCCTGGGAGTGCATTCTGATGAAGATCATCAAAGGTAAGTGAATATTTATAATGCTATTTCTGACTTTTGTTGACTACACAACATGGCGGATATCTGTTTTGTCTTGTTTTGGTCTCTGAGCACTGTACTCATATTATTGCATGGTGTGCTTTTTCTGTAAAGCTTTTTTTTTAAATCTGACACAGCGGTTGCATTAAGGAGAAGTTTATGTAAAGTTCCATGTATAACACTTGTATTTTCATAAACATTTATGATGAGTATTTCTGTAATTGATGTGGCTCTCTGCAAAATCACCGGATGTTTTTGGAACTACTGAACATAACGCGCCAATGTAAACTGAGATTTCTTTATAAAAATATGAACTTTATCGAACAAAATATACATGTATTGTGTAACATGAAGTCCTATGAGTGTTATCTTATGAAAATCATCAAAGGTTAGTGATTAATTCTATCTCTATTTCTGCTTTTTGTGACTCCTCTCTTTGGCTGGAAAAATGGCTGTGTTTTTCTGTGACTTGGCTCTGACCGAACATAATCGTTTGTGGTGCTTTCGCCGTAAAGCCTATTGGAAATCGGACACTGTGGTGGGATTAACAAAAAGTGTGTCTTTAAAATTGTGTAAAATACTTGTATGTTTGAGGAATTTTAATTCTGAGATTTCTGTTGTTTGAATTTGGCGCCCTGCACTTTCACTGGCTGTTGTCATATCGATCCTGTTAACGGGATCTCAGTTAACAGGTGTGCCTTCTTAAAAGTTAATTTGTGGAATTTCTTTCCTTCTTAATGCGTTTGAGCGAATCCGTTGTGTTGCGACAAGGTAGGTGGGGTATACAGAAGATGGCTCTATTTGGTAAAAGACCAAGTCCATATTATGACAAGAACAGCTCAAATAAGCAAAGAGAAATGGCAGTCCATAATTACTTTAAGACGGGAAGGTCAGTCAATACGGAAAATGTCAACCTTAAAGTTTCTTAAAGTGCAGTCGCAAAAACAATCAGGCGCGACGATGAAACTGGCTCTGATGAGGACCGCCACAGGAATGGAAGACCCAGATTTACCTCTGCTGCAGAGGATAAGTTCATTAGAGTTACCAGACTCAGAAATTGCAGCCCAAATAAATGCTTCACGGAGTTCAAGTAACAGACACATCTCAACATCAACTGTTTAGAGGAGACTGCATGAATCAGGCCTTCATGGTTGAATTACTGCAGGGAAAATGCTAATAAAGGACACCAATAATAAGGAGAGACTTGCTTGCTTGCTTGGGCCAAGAAACATGAGCAATAGACATTAGACCGGTGGAAATGTGTCCTTTCTTCTGGAGTCCAAATTGGAGACTTTTGGTTCCAACCGCCGTGTCTTGGTAGACGTGTTGTGGGTGAACGTATGATCTCTGCATGTGTAATTCCCACTGTAAAGCATGGGGGAGGAGGTGTTATGGTGAGGGGGTGATTTGCTGGTGACACTGTCTGTGATTTATTTAGAATTCAAGGCACACTTAACCAGCATGGCTACCACAGCATTCTGCAGCGAGACGCCATCCCATCTGGTTTGGGCTTAGTTGGACTATCATTTGTTTTTCAACAGGACAAAGACCCAACACGCCCAAGATGGAGAGTGATGGAGTGCTGCATCAGATGACACTACCCTCGACAATCCCCCGACCTCAACCAAATTGAGATGGTTTGGGATGAGTCGGACAGCAGAGTGAAGGAAAAGCAGTCAAAAAGTGCTCAGCAAGACCATTCCAGGTGAAGCTGGTTGAGAGAATGCCAAGAGTGTGCAAAGCTGGCATTAAGGCAAAGGGTGGCTATGAATCTCAAATATAAATAATATTTTGATTTGTTTAACACTTGTTTGGTTACTACATGATTCCATATGTGTTATTCCATAGTTAGACGTCTTCACTAACATTCCACAATGTAGAAAATATTTAAAAAAGCCCTTGAATGAGTAGGTGTTCTAAAACTTTTGACTGGTAGTGTATATTATCTTGAACAATGCAACATTCTCAATTTCTCCAATCTGCATTTTATGCTACACTGGTATAACAGAGAAGGATTGATATTCATCTCTGAATTACAACAACATGTAAATAAATACTGTAGAATATAAATGCATGCAAAAAGATCATCAGCGCTATTACAGATGTTCAGTAGAGCTGTACATTATTCTGGTCCTGGTTCTAGTCTCTATAGTAGTGAATCTGTTAGTAGAGCTGTTCATATTCATTCTATAGTAGTGAATCTGTTAGTAGAGCTGTTCATTATTCTGGTCCTGGTTATAGTCTCTATAGTAATCTGTTAGTAGAATCTGTTAGTCTCTATAGTAGTGAATCTGTTAGTAGAGCTGTACATTATTCTGGTCCTGGTTATAGTCTCTATAGTAGTGAATCTGTTAGTAGAGCTGTTCATTATTCTGGTCCTGGTTATAGTCTCTATAGTAGTGAATCTGTTAGTAGAGCTGTTCATTATTCGGGTCCTGGTTATAGTCTCTATAGTAGTGAATCTGTTAGTAGAGCTGTTCATTATTCTGGTCCTGGTTATAGTCTCTATAGTAGTGAATCTGTTAGTAGAGCTGTACATTATTCTGGTCCTGGTTCTAGTCTCTATAGTAGTGAATCTGTTAGTAGAGCTGTACATTATTCTGGTCCTGGTTCTAGTCTCTATAGCAGTGAATCTGTTAGTAGAGCTGTACATTAGTCTGGTCATGGTTCTATGCATGTCTGAATCCAGCATGCCATCTACAACACAAGGACAGAAGGAACAAACAAACAAAGGAATGAACAAATGAATGACTTGTTACTCACATTCACATTGAGTCTCTGAGGTCCCAGGTTGTTGTCGGTCTGTGTTGAAGACGGCGGTGCAGTTCTGTCCGAGGCCGAGGCAGAGAGTGAAGAAGGTGTAGCTACAGTCTGCTGAGCAGCAGGTGAAGCAGCCATCCAGACACACCTGGCAGGTCAGGTCACAGCAGCGGTCAGGACAGAACTCCCAGCTGTGACACTCACACAGGCACCTCTCCCCAGACCCTGCAGCCACCTGGCAGGAATCTGCACATTGTGGACAGTGATCGCACAGCTTGGAGGAAAGCAACCCCATTGGTCAGGCTTCACACATACACATACAGAGAGAGAAATAGTCACTAACTTTAGTGGGGAAAAATAATAGTTGTGATGACAAAAATAAAAGATCCCTTCTGCTTCTGCCCAAACTCATTCAGCATAATACCCCATTGAGCTGCAGTTCCAAGACACTTGGTCAGATGACTTTCTCAACCACATCCGACTTCCTCCTCTTCTGCTGGCTGGACTATGCCTTCTTGGAAGTGAGCTTGACTGCATAACAACTTGAGTCAGAAGATCAAAGTTCTGACCTCTTCTTTGCTTTATGTGTCTGCTTCTATTGATATAATAGAATTAGCTGCTCCGTGATGATAACAGCATGTCCTACTTTGACCGAGTGGAATGTCCGTTAAGACACCCCTCCACAGAGTCAACCTAACTGATAAGAACTCCATACTGCAACGCTGACACTGTATCTATCAGAGCCCCGTGACTAACTGTGATGACACAGACTAGGAGAAAGTCATCATTGGGATTGTGTTCATTAGTCACCGAACAGAAGAAAACAGACTGAAACAGGGAGGGACAACATGGTCCAATAAAACACTATTATTATTATTTTTCTTCATTGCTAAACATTTTGACCATTTCTATTGTGTGGCATAATGAACAGGAGCCAGATCTGACTCACCTCATCTCCACCCTCAACAGCAGAAGAGAGGGCTGCTGGAGGACATTTAAAAGGCCTGACTAACCCATTGGATGAGCCATTTGGAGCCCTTGGTTTCTAAGAATGAAAACCTACGTCAAAACAACATCAGTGTTCTTCGAACAGACCCAGTCTTTGTTGATCACGAAACCCACCACTCTCTCTACACCAGTGAGGTCTCTCCTCATGTCCCGACGAGGCCAGGGGTGTGTTCAGAAGTGTGAAAGGTTACGTTGGTTCCGATATGTAACGTATGAAATTGTTCGCTGTTGTACGTCATACAGTATCTATTATACAAAATGCATTTCTATCTGAACAGACCCGTTTTGGACCGAGGCGGGGTTGGTGCAGCTGTGACCTAGAAAACACAACATGGCTTCAGGGAGAGCAAAGAGAAGAGAGGTATCTGAACTAGGTCTGTCCCTGTTACATGTTTAGGTACTGTATATAGAGTACACTTTGTGTACACACTGTGTGAACTGTCCTGTTACATGTATGGATTTACACTGTGTGCATAATGTCTGTTACATGTGTAGATTTACAATGTGTGCATAATGTCTGTTACATGTGTAGCTTTACACTGTGTGAACTGTCCTGTTACATGTGTAGATTTACACTGTGTGCATAATGTCTGTTACATGTGTGGATTTACACTGTGTGCATAATGTCTGTTACATGTGTAGATTTACACTGTGTGCATAATGTCTGTTACATGTGTGGATTTACACTGTGTGCATAATGTCTGTTGCATGTGTAGCTTTACACTGTGTGCATAATGTCTGTTGCATGTGTAGATTTACACTGTGTGCATAATGTCTGTTACATGTGTAGATTTACACTGTGTGCATAATGTCTATTACATGTGTGGATTTACACTGTGTGCATAATGTCTGTTACATGTGTGGATTTACACTGTGTGCATAATGTCTGTTGCATGTGTAGATTTACACTGTGTGCATAATGTCTGTTACATGTGTGGATTTACACTGTGTGCATAATGCCTGTTACATGTGTAGATTTACACTGTGTGCATAATGTCTGTTACATGTGTAGATTTACACTGTGTGCATAATGTCTATTACATGTGTAGATTTACACTGTGTGCATAATGTCTGTTACATGTGTAGATTTACACTGTGTGCATAATGTCTGTTACATGTGTAGATTTACACTGTGTGCATAATGTCTATTACATGTGTAGATTTACACTGTGTGCATAATGTCTGTTACATGTGTAGATTTACACTGTGTGCATAATGTCTGTTACATGTGTGGATTTACACTGTGTGAACTGTCCTGTTACATGTGTAGATTTACACTGTGTGCATAATGTCTGTTACATGTGTGGATTTACACTGTGTGCATAATGTCTGTTACATGTGTGGATTTACACTGTGTGCATAATGTCTGTATCTGATCTGTTATTAAGAAGGGACACATTCCATTCCAGAAAAAGGTACATTCCTGGAGTGTTGATAGGCCTATGGACTCACTGCTAATGGCTGACTGTCTGTACGCTCCGTATCTCAAAGCCATGAAAGACAGGATTACTTTGGTTGTAAAAACGCTCCAGTAGGTCAGTGCAGTTGAGAAATTAAAGAGATCTACAGAAAGCTGGGACCATCCTCTCTGTAAAAACACTGGTTGCTTTCAATATTTTTTGTTCTTTTTGTTCTTCTCGCAATTGCATTGAAATATGATTTCCTTTGTCCCAGAGGGGAGATTTGTCTTGGACAGTAAATGTTGTGTAATGATCCTTTTATGATCGCTTATGAAATAAAGGCGGGGGCACATTCCAGGAAAATTAAAGCACATTACCAGAGTGATTCCCATCCTTATAATTATCAGCTAATCACCTGTCTCCCTGTAACAACATAGTTTATGACATCACTCTGAGTGGGTGTGGTCTCCTCAACGCCTGTCTCAGTACAATGCATCTGTGGTCTCTTGTACACTGTGCTATTTGTCATCAAGTTTTCTTCTTAGAAATGTTCCTCTGCACATTATTGTAAAACTGCAGATGGAGAGAGCTCAAGTTCAAAATATGTCATCATGTTGTCATGTTATCATGTTGTCATGTTGTCATGTTGTCAGTGACAGATATAGCATGAGAAATGTCTCACTTTGGAACATAGATTTCTCTCTCTAAAACTCTGACACACATCTGTTTTTAAAATCCTAACCATTAACCAATGGAAAAACACCATAAACATTCAAACAGTTCAACCCCATGAAGGCCAGAGGTTGAGGTGACAGAGGCCTACTGGGACTTTGAAAAGCTGAAACACAATTAGAATATCCAAACAATAAAAACAACTTACTCAGTGTATTTTTCAAATACATCTAATTAGTTTGTTCGTGTCAAAATGTATCTGTTGGGGGCTTCTGACTCAGAATTTTATTTGTAATGTCCGTACTGAGCGCAGAAGAGCGCCGCAAGTCGGCCATTATGGTGGAGCACGTGACCATAACAGGAAGTGACTGGGACGTCACCGGTGGACCATATTATGTGTGTAAAACAACAAACACAGCGGCCATCTTTAGTCCTTTTGCAAACAAATGGGCCAAAGCTGTACTGCCTGAGTAAATACTGAAGATGCATGTAACCATACCAAAGAGCGAAATATACAGAATGTGTATCATGACTTGTACACATGCATATACCGACAAGTACCAACATATTATAGTGGAACAAGACATGTAAAAGTATGTAGTCACATAGTAGCATGGAGCTAATAACATGTTCAGATTAAACATCCACCGAATTAACCATGACTGGTTATAAGTCCACTTACATGGTTAGAGACACAGTCAACACCAGCTATTGAGTGTCCAGAGAAAGGCTTGTCCGTGTTATAAAGGCTTGTCCATGTTATAAAGGCTTGTCCATTTTATAAAGGCTTGTCCGTGTTATAAATGCTTGTCCATGTTAGAAAGGCTTGTCCATGTTATAAAGGCTTGTCCATGTTATAAATGCTTGTCCATGTTAGAAAGGCTTGTCCATGTTATAGAGGCTTGTCCATGTTATAAAGGCTTGTCCATGTTAGAAAGACTTGTCCATGTTATAAAGGCTTGTCCATGTTATAAAGGCTTGTCCATGTTATAAAGGCTTGTCCATGTTTTAAAGGCTTGTCCATTTTATAAAGGCTTGTCCATGTTATAAAGGCTTGTCCATGTTTTAAAGGCTTGTCCATTTTATAAAGGCTTGTCCATGTTTTAAAGGCTTGTCCATGTTTTAAAGGCTTGTCCATTTTATAAAGGCTTGTCCATGTTTTAAAGGCTTGTCCATGTTATAAAGGCTTGTCCATGTTTTCAAGGCTTGTCCGTGTTAGAAAGGCTTGTCCATGTTATAAAGGCTTGTCCATGTTATAAAAGCTTGTCAATATTAGAAAGGTCTATTGTGACTTGAGGTGGTGCAGCTGTTGTCGCTCTGTCTACACCTCTGGAACCAACTGAAGTAGCTTTCAGACAAAACACACACTCACATGTTCAGAGACCTCTGATTGGCTGACCATGGTCAGATGACCCAGGTCAGAGGTCCGGTGGAGCAAGTCTCGCGGGATGAGGTTTGGAAGGGGTGAGAGTTCAGAGGTGTGACTATGCGGGTATGGGTTTTCTACACTGAGCACATTTGAAGCCTATAGTCTAAGTAGTAAAGTCTATGTTGAATGCATCAATGATAATTGACTTTAACCAAATTGCACAGAGTTGTTTTTATCATGTACATGAATTAAAGCAGACTGGTAATTTGTATTGTTTATGTTGAGGTAGTTATGGTTTTCTTGCTCATTATGGCCAATAGTGTAATAATGCTGGACGGAATTCCTAAAATATTGTGTTTTAATTGGCATTGCTCCACTGATATTCTCTCTCTCTCTCTCACGCACGCACACACACACACACACACACACACACACACACACACACACACACACACACACATTCTTGCATTCTCATAAGCATACACACACACACACACACACACACACACACACACACACACACACACACACACACACATACATTCTTGCATTCTCACAAGCATACACACACACACACACACACACACACACACACACACACACACACACACACACACACACACACACACACACACACACACACACACACACACACACACACACACACACGCTCACACACACACACACACACTAACAATCTTGCATTCTCCCAAGCATACACACACACATATTCACACATTCATACAAACAAATGAATTGATCAGTCTTTGACTCTCATACAAGAGTACAAGTAACCAGAGACCCTTAATTGAACAGAGAGGAGCAGTGTTCAGAAAGTTGAGCCAGTTACAGTACGAAGGTGAACGGTAGCTCAGTGTTCAGAAAGATGAGCCCAAGCTTACAATCTGCCACTCACGGCCGGTCGATTGAAAGACGCCATATGTCCACAAAATGTATCACATCCTGTCTTGGGGCTTGAAGGCTTCTCCCTGTCTAGGGCTCTGGCAGCAGACAATGAATAACAGTTTAACCAATAAAAACACTGTGAGATTTAGTGAGGCTGACGCTGGGGGACATGGCAGAGCAGGTTGATATACAACAGGCACGCAGGGCACTGGGGAAGACAAGAAGGATCAGACCACTCCAGCATTTCATCTGGATTGACAAAACACATTTCACCCACCCCTCCTCCATCCCTCCATCCATCCCTCCATTCCTTGAGAGCTGTACAACACCATAGTGCTCCCTGCCTAATACCATGGTGCTCCCTGCCTAATACCATGGTGCTCCCTGCCTAATACCATGGTGCTCCCTGTATAATAACATAGTGCTCCCTGCCTAATACCATGGTGCTCCTGTATAATAACATAGTGCTCCCTGCCTAATACCATGGTGCTCCTGTATAATACCATGGTGCTCCCTGCCTAATACCATGGTGCTCCCTGTATAATAACATAATTCTCAGTGCCTAATACCACGGTGCTCCTGTATAATACCACGGTGCTCCTGTATAATAACATGGTGCTCCTGTATAATACCATGGTGCTCCCTGTCTAATACCATGGTGCTCCCTGCCTAATACCATGGTGCTCCCTGTCTAATACCACAGTGCTCCCCGTATAATACCATAGTGCTCCCTGTACAATACCATGGTGCTCCTGTATAATACCATGGTGCTCCTGTATAATACCATGGTGCTCCCTGTCTAATACCATGGTGCTCCCTGTCTAATACCATAGTGCTCCCTGTCTAATACCATGGTGCTCCCTGTATAATACCATGGTGCTCCTGTATAATACCATGGTGCTCCTGTATAATACCATGGTGCTCCCTGTATAATACCATGGTGCTCCCTGTCTAATACCATGGTGCTCCCTGTATAATACCATGGTGCTCCTGTATAATACCATGGTGCTCCTGTATAATACCATGGTGCTCCTGTATAATACCATGGTGCTCCTGTATAATACCATGGTGCTCCCTGTATAATACCATGGTGCTCCATGTCTAATACCATGGTGCTCCCTGGTGCTCCCTGTATAATGCCATGGTGCTCCCTGTATAATACCATGGTGCTCCCTGCCTAATACCATGGTGCTCCTGTATAATACCATGGTGCTCCCTGTATAATACCATAGTGCTCCCTGTCTAATACCATGGTGCTCCCTGTATAATACCATAGTGCTCCCTGTACAATACCATGGTGCTCCCTGTATAATACCATGGTGCTCCCTGTATAATACCATGGTGCTCCTGTATAATACCATGGTGCTCCCTGTATAATACCATGGTGCTCCCTGTACAATACCATGGTGCTCCCTGTATAATACCACGGTGCTCCCTGTATAATACCATGGTGCTCCCTGTATAATACCATGGTGCTCCCTGTATAATACCACGGTGCTCCCTGTATAATACCATAGTGCTCCCTGTATAATACCATAGTGCTCCCTGTATAATACCATGGTGCTCCTGAATAATACCATGGTGCTCCCTGTACAATACCATGTTGCTCCCTGTATAATACCATGGTGCTCCCTGTCTAATACCATGGTGCTCCCTGTATAATACCATGGTGCTCCCTGTACAATACCATGGTGCTCCTGAATAATACCATGGTGCTCCTGTATAATACCATGGTGCTCCTGTATAATACCATGGTGCTCCCTGTACAATACCATGGTGCTCCCTGTATAAGACCATGGTGCTCCTGAATAATACCATAGTGCTCCCTGTATAATACCATGGTGCTCCTGTATAATACCATAGTGCTCCTGTATAATACCATGGTGCTCCCTGTATAATACCATGGCGCTCCTGTATAATACCATGGTGCTCCCTGTATAATACCATGGTGCTCCCTGTATAATACCATGGTGCTCCCTGTATAATACCATGGTGCTCCTGTATAATACCATGGTGCTCCCTGTACAATACCATGGTGCTCCTGTATAATACCATAGTGCTCCCTGTATAATACCATAGTGCTCCTGTATAATACCATGGTGCTCCCTGTATAATACCATGGTGCTCCCTGAAAAATACCATGGCGCTCCTGTATAATACCATGGTGCTCCCTGTATAATACCATGGTGCTCCTGTACAATACCATGGTGCTCCCTGAAAAATACCATGGCGCTCCTGTATAATACCATAGTGCTCCCTGTATAATACCATGGTGCTCCCTGTATAATACCACGGTGCTCCCTGTACAATACCATGGTGCTCCCTGTATAATACCATGGTGCTCCCTGAAAAATACCATGGTGCTCCTGTATAATACCATAGTGCTCCCTGTATAATACCATGGCGCTCCCTGTCTAATACCATGGTGCTCATGTATAATACCATGGTGCTCCCTGTCTAATACCATGGTGCTCCTGTACAATACAATAGTGCTCCCTGTACAATACCATGGTGCTCCCTGAAAAATACCATGGCGCTCCTGTATAATACCATGGTGCTCCTGTATAATACCATAGTGCTCCCTGTATAATACCATGGTGCTCCCTGTCTAATACCATGGTGCTCCTGTACAATACAATAGTGCTCCCTGTATAATACCATGGTGCTCCCTGAAAAATACCATGGCGCTCCTGTATAATACCATGGTGCTCCTGTATAATACCATGGTGCTCCCTGTATAATACCATAGTGCTCCTGTATAATACCATAGTGCTCCCTGTATAATACCACGGTGCTCCCTGTACAATACCATGGTGCTCCCTGTATAATACCATGGTGCTCCCTGTATAATACCATGGTGCTCCTGTACAATACCATGGTGCTCCCTGAAAAATACCATGGCGCTCCTGTATAATACCATGGTGCTCCTGTATAATACCATAGTGCTCCCTGTATAATACCATGGCGCTCCCTGTCTAATACCATGGTGCTCCTGTATAATACCATGGTGCTCCCTGTCTAATACCATGGTGCTCCCTGTCTAATACCATGGTGCCTGCTTTATAATACCATAGTGCTCCCTGTATAATACCATAGTGCTCCTGTATAATACCATAGTCCTCCCTGTATAATACCATGGTGCTCCTGTATAATACCACGGTGCTCCCTGTACAATACCATAGTGCTCCCTGTATAATACCATGGCGCTCCCTGTCTAATACCATGGTGCTCCTGTATAATACCATGGTGCTCCCTGTCTAATACCATGGTGCTCCCTGTCTAATACCATGGTGCCTGCTTTATAATACCATAGTGCTCCCTGTACAATGCCATATCTCTGGATAGGAGTTCATCATAGCATTCAGAGATACTGTGTACATCGGTGCTCTTTCCTCGACATAAACTTCACTCGGGGCTCTGAGAGTTCCTTTCTAATGTATTTTTATGTTTAGTTGGAGATATCATCGCTTAAGTAATCTGTGTGAAGTACTGTATGTGGGTAATGGCTTATGAGCAAGACGGGACAAAATATAATGATGATGTTTTCCTTCTTCCTGACATTAAATCCATTGAAAGGATGTCACAAATGTCACAACATTATTTTGTATACAGATGTCAAAGCTATTCCAAACATCTTTCCCTCAAAGTGCTTTTTCTTTAGGATTTCTTTTCAGGAAGATCCAAAACCTCATCATTATCGTTGAGCCCATCGCCCCGGAAACACCGCGTATAGAAAACAGGTCCAACTCATTCCAGCTTTAAAAAAAATTGTGTTTGAGGCTACTGAACAACTTTTATAAGTTGTCAACAAATGGAGATGTTATGAAGGGTGCTGGAGAGACAGTGTGACAGTCAAAATGTTATGAAGGGTGCTGGAGAGACAGAGTGACAGTCAAGATGTTATGAAGGGTGCTGGAGAAACAGAGTGACAGTCAAGATGTTATGAAGGGTGCTGGAGGGACAGTGTGACAGTCAAAATGTTATGAAGGGTGCTGGAGAGACAGAGTGACAGTCAAGATGTTATGAAGGGTGCTGGAGAGACAGAGTGACAGTCAAGATGTTATGAAGGGTGCTGGAGAGACAGAGTGACAGTCAAGATGTTATGAAGGGTGCTGGAGAGACAGAGTGACAGTCAAGATGTTATGAAGGGTGCTGGAGAGACAGAGTGACAGTCAATATGTTATGAAGGGTGCTGGAGAGACAGTGTGACAGTCAAGATGTTACAAAGGGTGCTGGAGAAACAGAGTGACAGTCAATATGTTATGAAGGGTGCTGGAGAGACAGAGTGACAGTCAATATGTTATGAAGGGTGCTGGAGAGACAGAGTGACAGTCAAGATGTTACAAAGGGTGCTGGAGAAACAGAGTGACAGTCAATATGTTATGAAGGGTGCTGGAGAGACAGAGTGACAGTCAATATAATATGAAGGGTGCTGGAGAGACAGAGTGACAGTCAAGATGTTATGAAGGGTGCTGGAGAGACAGAGTGACAGTCAATATGTTATGAAGGGTGCTGGAGAGACAGAGTGACAGTCAATATGTTATGAAGGGTGCTGGAGAGACAGTGTGACAGTCAAGATGTTACAAAGGGTGCTGGAGAAACAGAGTGACAGTCAATATGTTATGAAGGGTGCTGGAGAGACAGAGTGACAGTCAATATGTTATGAAGGGTGCTGGAGAGACAGAGTGACAGTCAAGATGTTATGAAGGGTGCTGGAGAGACAGAGTGACAGTCAAGATGTTATGAAGGGTGCTGGAGAGACAGAGTGACAGTCAAGATGTTATGAAGGGTGCTGGAGAGACAGTGTGACAGTCAATATGTTATGAAGGGTGCTGGAGAGACAGAGTGACAGTCAAGATGTTATGAAGGGTGCTGGAGAGACAGAGTGACAGTCAAGATGTTATGAAGGGTGCTGGAGAGACAGAGTGACAGTCAATATGTTATGAAGGGTGCTGGAGAGACAGAGTGACAGTCAATATGTTATGAAGGGTGCTGGAGAGACAGAGTGACAGTCAAGATGTTATGAAGGGTGCTGGAGAGACAGAGTGACAGTCAATCTGTTATGAAGGGTGCTTGAGAGACAGAGTGACAGTGATTCCTTCAGTCCTCTGATATGTTGAAGATAATTACGATGAGACAAGGAGTAGGGGGTGACAAGGCCTGCATTCCAAATGTCTCTCTATTCCCTACTTCAGACAAAGGCCCATAGTGTAATGCTTTTGACCAGAGCCCTATGTAGGTGATAGGGTTACCTTACTGTAGTGCTCAAAGTGATGACAGACTGGATCCATCATCAGCCCCGTAGAATCATGTTGTGTGTTTGAAGGGGTGCTTTAGACCCATGACAACCGGCTCGCAGTGTGTTTCTACTGCAGTATCACAGGCTGAGTCCCACATGGCACCCTATTCCCTATATAGTGCACTACTTTTGACCAGAGCCCTATTGGCCGTTTGGGAATGAGACACTCAGTGGTGTGTGTGTGTGTATGTACAGGGGATCGATTGTGATTGGTTTGCCCATGCAGGGAACTGTTCAACATGAATTATTTGTGTGTGTGTGTGTGTGTGTGTGTGTGTGTGTGTGTGTGTGTGTGTGTGTGTGTGTGTGTGTGTGTGTGTGTGTGTGTGTGTGTGTGTGTGTGTGTGTGTGTGTGTGTGTGTGTGTGTGTGTGGGTGCATGCATGTGTATGTGTGTGTGTGCGTGCATTCATGCGTGCGTGTGTGTTTGGTGTGTGTGTGTGTGTGTGTGTCGATATGTGGGATTGACTGGGTAATGTGCGTTGACATGGAGATCAATGGTGCCCTCTGAAGCATCTGCTGTTAATGAGGTATAAAATATCAGCTGTCTGCTAGTATCTGTAGCTCGTTGTCGTTGTACAGTGTCATTCCCCCTCATTAAACAGATCAGCACTGATGAAACACACCCACACCCACAACACACACACACACACACACTGTCATTTCCTCTCATTAAATACAGGAACGCTGATGAGAGTTGTCAGTCACACGGCAACAGCACAGCAACAAAACAGATTTGATTTTGTGGAATATGGCAACAGCAAATCTACTTTCACGCTCAGCTGAACCTCAACTGGTGTTGTTGTTTACAGTATGGTGTTCCTAGATGTTGTTTTTGTGGACTGATAGAGAACTTTCACGCTCAGCTGAACCTCAACTGGTGTTGTTGTTTACAGTATGGTGTTCCTAGATGTTGTTTTTGTGGACTGATAGAGAACTTTCACGCTCAGCTGAACCTCAACTGGTGTTGTTGTTTACAGTATGGTGTTCCTAGATGTTGTTTTTGTGGACTGATAGAGAACTTTCACGCTCAGCTGAACCTCAACTGGTGTTGTTGTTTACAGTATGGTGTTCCTAGATGTTGTTTTTGTGGACTGATAGAGAACTTTCATGCTCAGTGGAACAGCATCAAGATCAGGTGTATTATGGTACGTTGCTTAGTCTTGGATTGTGTGGACGAGCCAGTATAGCAGATCTATTTTCATGCTTTAGTCAAACGACATCTAGATTTTGTTTATCATTTCATGTTGCTTCTTCTTTTACATTTTGTGGAAAAGTATCTCACTTTCCTGCTTAGTTGAACTCGTTTTTTTTTCATGTCGTCGTGAGGCAGCGTTGTTTACAGGAGTGTTGTTGTGAGCACGGCCTTCTACCAGTCGTGTTGTTGTGAGCACGGCCTTCTACCAGTCGTGTTGTTGTGAGCACGGCCTTCTACCAGTCGTGTTGTTGTGAGCACGGCCTTCTACCAGTCGTGTCGTGGCTCATAGATGAACTACTCAAGTTGCAAGGCTTTGAAAAAGGACCATTGTGTCACACACTCACGTTTGTCTCTTGTGACGGCCACTGTGCCTGTGAGATTTCCTTCTGGCTGCTGAGATTCCACTCCACTTTTTAATGAAAGAGCACCATGGGTACTGTGTGTATATATAAATATATAAATCCAGAGCACTATGCACTAAAAAATTACATCCAGTTGCTGAGGGTCCATATTTTGTGGAGTTGCTATCTAGGACGACTAGCAGTATCCTTTAACAGATAAAGTACTCTAGTCCACACTATAACCTGCGGAGTTGATATATGTATTACTCTAGGCCCAAATGGTGTCCTACTCTCTTTATAGTGCATTACTTTTGACCAGAGCCTATGAGCCCAGATTAAAAGTAGTGCACTATATAGGGAATATGGTACCATTTGGGATGCAAATATAGCAGTCCATCAGAGGTTCGGCCTGATCCCAGAAGTCAGCAGAGGATTGTTCTTTTAGGTAGCTGTTACGAGAATTATGTTCTCAATGTTCATAAACCAATTCAATTAAACTACTCAGTCTGCAAACCAGGATTTGTAAAATGAAACAGACGGAGGCCCAGCTTTGATAGTCAAAAATGTTTATTCACGAGAGCGCTAGTCCATTGTACAAAACCATTCGTTTTATACTGGCTCCTTACGCACTTACATTCACACACAAACAGTAGGTATCATACGCACATACTTTCACACAAACAGTAGGTATCATACGCACATACTTTCACACAAACAGTAGGTATCATACGCACATACTTCCACACAAACAGTAGGTATCATACGCACATACTTTCACACAAACAGTAGGTATCATACGCACATACTTTCACACAAACAGTAGGTATCCTACACACATACTTTCACACAAACAGTAGGTATCATACGCACATACTTTCACACAAACAGTAGGTATCATACGCACATACTTCCACACAAACAGTAGGTATCCTACGCACATACATACACACAAACAGTAGGTATCCTACACACATACTTTCACACAAACAGTAGGTATCCTACGCACATACTTCCACACAAACAGTAGGTATCATACGCACATACTTCCACACAAACAGTAGGTATCCTACACACATACTTTCACACAAACAGTAGGTATCCTACGCACATACTTCCACACAAACAGTAGGTATCATACGCACATACTTCCACACAAACAGTAGGTATCCTACGCACATACTTCCACACAAACAGTAGGTATCATACGCACATACTTCCACACAAACAGTAGGTATCCTACGCACATACTTCCACACAAACAGTAGGTATCCTACACACATACTTTCACACAAACAGTAGGTATCCTACGCACATACTTCCATACAAACAGTAGGTATCCTACGCACATACTTTCACACAAACAGTAGGTATCCTACGCACATACTTCCACACAAACAGTAGGTATCATACGCACATACTTCCACACAAACAGTAGGTATCCTACACACATACTTTCACACAAACAGTAGGTATCCTACACACATACTTTCACACAAACAGTAGGTATCCTACGCACATACTTCCACACAAACAGTAGGTATCCTACGTAGGTATCATACGCTACGACATACTTCCACACAAACAGTAGGTATCCTACGCACATACTTCCACACAAACAGTAGGTATCATACGCACATACTTCCACACAAACAGTAGGTATCCTACGCACATACTTCCACACAAACAGTAGGTATCCTACACACATACTTTCACACAAACAGTAGGTATCCTACACACATACATTCACACAAACAGTAGGTATCCTACGCACATACATACACACAAACAGTAGGTATCCTACGCACATA
Organism: Oncorhynchus masou masou; assembly: GCF_036934945.1. Lineage (NCBI taxonomy): Eukaryota > Metazoa > Chordata > Actinopteri > Salmoniformes > Salmonidae > Oncorhynchus > Oncorhynchus masou. The sequence goes on along the minus strand of NW_027014485.1, from coordinate 328,228 downwards.
CTGTCTCACTACCCAGCCGACAGAGATTAGGGAGACCTTGGGACCTTGAGACGTACTCCCTGTCCTCTCCCAAATCTCCAGTCAGGTCGGCACCGAATTTTGCTCAGACAGTCTGTGTTTAAGATACTGTAAAGACATATTGTCCAGATATATTGTTTTACCCTAATTCTGACTAAAACTACACTCACAGATATATAATACTACTGACTAAAACTACAATCACAGATATATAATACTACTGACTAAAACTACACTCACAGATATATAATAATACTGACTAAAACTACACTCACAGATATATAATACTACTGACTAAAACTACACTCACAGATATATAATAATACTGACTAAAACTACACTCACAGATATATAATACTACTGACTAAAACTACACTCACAGATATATAATATTACCTTCTAAAACTACACACATCATCAGAATAATCTCATGATTCTAATCAATTTCATACAATTATATGGTTTCAGGGTGGAATATTCTAACCATTCATTTAAACATAGAAATTCCATTAACAGTAGCCTAGCGGTTAGAGCATCGGGTAAGTAACTGAAAGTTTGCTGGTTTGAATAACCGAGCCGACAAGGTGAAGAAAATCTGACAATGTGCCCTTGAGCAAGGCACCTAGCCGCCGTGCTTCCATGTCAGCATTGCTTGCTTGCTCTTTGGGTCATTAGGCTGGATTTCTGTATAGCCCTTTTGTGACATCTGCTAATGCAAGAAGGGATGTATGAACACATGTAATTGATTGAATGACTTAACCCTAATTTGCTCCAGGGGATTGTGTCGAACTATGGCTGACGCTGTAAAACAACACATTTCACTGCACACATAGAGAGTAGGCAGTACATCAGAGACTAGGCAGTACATCAAACATATCGAGAGTAGGCAGCACACATAGAGAGTAGGCAGTACATCAGAGAGTAGGCAGTACATCAGAGAGTAGGCAGTACATCAGACACATAGAGAGTAGGCAGTCCATCAGAGAGTAGGCAGTCCATCAGAGAGTAGGCAGTACATCAGAGAGTAGGCAGTCCATCAGAGAGTAGGCAGTCCATCAGAGAGTAGGCAGTCCATCAGAGAGTAGGCAGTCCATCAGAGAGTAGGCAGTACATCAGAGAGTAGGCAGTCCAACAGAGAGTAGGCAGTACATCAGACACATAGAGAGTAGGCAGTCCATCAGAGAGTAGGCAGTACATCAGACACATAGAGAGTAGGCAGTACATCAGAGAGTAGGCAGTCCATCAGAGAGTAGGCAGTACATCAGAGAGTAGGCAGTACATCAGAGAGTAGGCAGTACATCAGAGAGTAGGCAGTACATCAGAGAGTAGGCAGTCCATCAGAGAGTAGGCAGTACATCAGACACATAGAGAGTAGGCAGTCCATCAGAGAGTAGGCAGTACATCAGACACATAGAGAGTAGGCAGTCCATCAGAGAGTAGGCAGTACGTCAGAGAGTAGGCAGTACATCAGAGAGTAGGCAGTACGTCAGAGAGTAGGCAGTACGTCAGAGAGTAGGCAGTACATCAGACCAGAGCCCACTGAGAGTAGGCAGTCCATCAGAGAGTAGGCAGTACATCAGAGAGTAGGCAGTACATCAGAGAGTAGGCAGTACATCAGAGAGTAGGCAGTACATCAGAGAGTAGGCAGTCCATCAGAGAGTAGGCAGTACATCAGACACATAGAGAGTAGGCAGTCCATCAGAGAGTAGGCAGTACATCAGACACATAGAGAGTAGGCAGTCCATCAGAGAGTAGGCAGTACGTCAGAGAGTAGGCAGTACATCAGAGAGTAGGCAGTACGTCAGAGAGTAGGCAGTACGTCAGAGAGTAGGCAGTACGTCAGAGAGTAGGCAATACATCAGAGAGTAGGCAGTACGTCAGAGAGTAGGCAGTACATCAGAGAGTAGGCAGTACATCAGAGAGTAGGCAGTACATCAGAGAGTAGGCAGTACGTCAGAGAGTAGGCAGTACGTCAGAGAGTAGGCAGTACATCAGAGAGTAGGCAGTACATCAGAGAGTAGGCAGTACATCAGAGAGTAGGCAGTACATCAGAGAGTAGGCAGTACGTCAGAGAGTAGGCAGTACATCAGAGAGTAGGCAGTACATCAGAGAGTAGGCAGTACGTCAGAGAGTAGGAAGTACATCAGAGAGTAGGCAGTACGTCAGAGAGTAGGCAGTACATCAGAGAGTAGGCAGTACATCAGAGAGTAGGCAGTACATCAGAGAGTAGGCAGTACGTCAGAGAGTAGGCAGTACGTCAGAGAGTAGGCAGTACGTCAGAGAGTAGGCAGTACATCAGAGAGTAGGCAATACGTCAGAGAGTAGGCAGTACGTCAGAGAGTAGGCAGTACGTCAGAGAGTAGGCAGTACGTCAGAGAGTAGGCAGTACGTCAGAGAGTAGGCAGTACGTCAGAGAGTAGGCAGTACGTCAGAGAGTAGGCAGTCCATCAGACACATAGAGAGTAGGCAGTACATCCGACCAGAGCAGAATGAGAGTAGGCAGTACATCCGACCAGAGCAGAATGAGAGTAGGCAGTACATCCGACCAGAGCAGAATGAGAGTAGGCAGTCCATCAGAGAGTAGGCAGTACGTCAGAGAGTAAGCAGTCCATCAGACCAGAGCCCACTGAGAGTAGGCAGTTCATCCGACCAGAGCAGAATGAGAGTAGGCAGTCCATCAGAGAGTAGGCAGTACGTCAGAGAGTAAGCAGTCCATCAGACCAGAGCCCACTGAGAGTAGGCAGTTCATCAGACCATGTAATATCTTAGCAGTCCCAGTACACTTCTAGCAGAAAGCTCTATTTTTCATTCTCATTGAACCACATTGTAGACGTCGATATTCCACTAAGACATTGATTGGTTAACACATAACATTTTGTTTGTTTTCACTGCCTGGATAGAACTTAGTCTTGGAGGTAAGCTACAGTAACACTTCACCTTGGCTGAACTGTACCAACATGGAGGACATATAGATTCAATAAAGAAAAGGTGTCAACCTATTAGCAACAAGCCCATCCCCATCGTTATCGATCCAAGGTCAACAGCTCTCCTCGAACCTTTTCACATGGAGTGCTCTGGACAATGTTTACATGTTTAGAACCATCTAATGTTAAAAACACATCCACAATGTATAGGTTCAGCTCGAAAAAAAGGGGGTCAACCAATCAGCAACAAGCCCACACCACTTTGGACATCTACAGCACACGGTGTCACAGGAAGGCCGAGAAGATCAAGAAGGTCACCAAAGACCTCAGTCACTCGAGCCAAGGCCTGTTCACCCTGCTACCATCTAGCAGGCGGAGACAGTACAGGTTCATCAAAGCTGGGATCCAGAGACTGAAAAACAGCTTCAATCTCCAGGCCATCAGGCTGTTAAACAGACACCACTAGCCAGCTTCTGCCCAGTACACTGCCCTGAACTTAGACACTGTTCTAGCCGGCTATTACTGTTCTATTACTGTTCTGTATTATGTCATGTTTCAGGTTTAGTGTGGACCCCAGGAAGAGTAGCTGCCGCTTTTGCAACAGCTAATGGGGATCCTAATAAAATACCAAAAAAATAGCACACAGTACTCTACCCCACACCTTAGTGACTGCCCTATGTGCATAGTCATTGAACACTGATAACTTTAATAATGTTCACGTAATGTTTATTGTTCTGAAATCTTTTCTGTAGTTAGACACTGCAACATTATTTCGTTGAAATTGAATTTGATCTCTGAGAAATCCTTTTTAACCTCTTAAGTGAACAGTCTCTGAAATTGGGCACTAGAATTACTTACAAAAATATGTACATGTTTACATTACTTATTTTACTGATTTCCCACCGTTTTGTAAGTCAGAAGACAACCATCCATAACTTCCAAGGACAATGTAAACGTCCTCTGTCGAATAATATTGTATTTGCTTCCCTCTGGTGGTCGGCTGCATCATTACATCCGTTTATATCACTTCACTGCAACATTACGTCAAAGCGGCGATCCTTAGAAAAACATTCATCCAGCTTGACTGCTTCACGACATGAGCAGGCGGATCTAAATACAGAACTTCCATAGTGGTACGATGAAGAATGCGACCTACTTTTTAAACATTTTTTTTATTTAACTGGGCAAATCAGTTAACAAATTCTTATTTACAATGACGGCCTAGGAACAGTGGGTTAACTGCTTTGTTCAGGGGCAGAACGACAGATTTTTACCTTGTCAGCTCGGGGATTCGATCTAGCAACCTTTCGTTTACTGGCCCAATGTCCTAACCACTAGTTTACTTGCTGGTTACTGGCCCAATGTTCTAACCACTAGGCTACCTGCTGGTTACTGGCCCAACGCTCTAACCACTAGGCTACCTGCTGGTTACTGGCCCAACGTTCTAACCACAAGGCTACCTGCTGGTTACTGGCCCAACGCTTTAACCACTAGGCTACCTGCTGGTTACTGGCCCAATGTTCTAACCACAAGGCTACCTGCTGGTTACTGTCCCAATGTTCTAACCACAAGGCTGCCTGCTGGTTACTGGCCCAACATTCTAACCACAAGGCTACCTGCTGGTTACTGGCCCAATGTTCTAACCACAAGGCTACCTGCTGGTTACTGGCCCAATGTTCTAACCACAAGGCTACCTGCTGGTTACTGGCCCAACGTTCTAACCACAAGGCTGCCTGCTGGTTACTGGCCCAACGCTCTAACCACAAGGCTACCTGCTGGTTACTGGCCCAATGTTCTAACCACAAGGCTACCTGCTGGTTACTGGCCCAATGTTCTAACCACAAGGCTACCTGCTGGTTACTGGCCCAATGTTCTAACCACTAGGCTACCTGCTGGTTACTGGCCCAATGCTCTAACCACTAGGCTACCTGCTGGTTACTGGCCCAACGCTCTAACCACTCGGTTACCTGCTGGTTACTGGCCCAATGTTCTAACCACTAGGCTACCTGCTGGTTACTGGCCCAATGCTCTAACCACTAGGCTATCTGATGGTTACTGGCCCAACACTCTAACCACTAGTTTACCTTTTGGTTACTGGCCCAACGCTCTAGCCACTAGGCTACCTGCTGGTTACTGGCCCAACGCTCTAACCACTAGGCTACCTTTCGGTTACTGGCCCAACGCTCTAACCACTAGGTTACCTGCTGCTTACTGGCCCAACGCTCTAACCACTAGGTTACCTGCTGGTTACTGGCCCAACGCTCTAACCACTAGGCTACCTGCTGGTTACTGGCCCAATGCTCTAATCACTAGGCTACCTGCTGGTTACTGGCCCAACGCTCTAACCACTAGGTTACCTGCTGGTTACTGGCCCAACGCTCTAACCACTAGGCTACCTGCTGGTTACTGGCCCAATGCTCTAATCACTAGGCTACCTGCTGGTTACTGGCCCAACGCTCTAACCACTAGGTTACCTGCTGGTTACTGGCCCAATGCTCCTACAACAAGGCTACATTTCAGTTATTGGCCCAATGCTCTAGCCACTAGGCTACCTTTCGGTTACTGGCCCAACGCTCTAACCACTAGGCTACCTTTCGGTTACTGGCCCAACGCTCTAACCACTAGGTTACCTGCTGCTTACTGGCCCAACGCTCTAACCACTAGGTTACCTGCTGGTTACTGGCCCAACGCTCTAACCACTAGGCTACCTGCTGGTTACTGGCCCAATGCTCTAATCACTAGGCTACCTGCTGGTTACTGGCCCAACGCTCTAACCACTAGGTTACCTGCTGGATACTGGCCCAACGCTCTAACCACTAGGCTACCTGCTGGTTACTGGCCCAATGCTCTAATCACTAGGCTACCTGCTGGTTACTGGCCCAACGCTCTAACCACTAGGTTACCTGCTGGTTACTGGCCCAATGCTCCTACAACAAGGCTACATTTCAGTTATTGGCCCAATGCTCTAACCACTAGGCTACCTTTCGGTTACTGGCCCAACGCTCTATCCACTAGGTTACCTTTCGGTTACTGGCCCAACGCTCTAACCACTAGGCTACATTCCGGTTACTGGCCCAACGCTCTAACCACTAGGCTACCTTTCGGTTACTGACCCAACGCTCTAACCACTAGGTTACCTGCTGGTTACTGGCCCAACGCTCTAACCACTAGACTACCTGCTGGTTACTGGCCCAACGCTCTAACCACTAGGTTACCTGCTGGTTACTGGCCCAACGCTCTAACCACTAGGTTACCTGCTGGTTACTGGCCCAACGCTCTAACCACTAGGCTACCTGCTGGTTACTGGCCCAACGCTCTAATTACTAGGCTACCTGCTGGTTACTGGCCCAACGCTCTAACCACTAGGCTCTCTTTTGGTTACTGGCGCAATGCTCTAACCACTAGGCTACCTGCTGGTTACTGGCCCAACACTCTTACCACTAGGCTACCTTTTGGTTACTGGCGCAATGCTCTAACCACTAGGCTACCTGCTGGTTACTGGCCCAACACTCTTACCACTAGGCTACCTTTCGGCTACTGGCCCAATGCTCTAACCGCTAGGTTATCTGCCACCTAGTGGTTAGAGCACAAGTAAATAAGTAATTTTGTGTGGAAATGTATTAGGATAGTAGTGATAAACACTTTCAGCACAGCTGGCGCTAGAAACAAACATAACCATTTCACCTCACCTGCTTTAACATCTGCTAATCTATGTATGTGTCTAATACACTTTCATTTGATATTATTGATCACTATTGATTGGACAACGTCAACAGAACCTTTACCAGATTCCAGTCAACACCAGCTCAATAAGCCTGCATGGGCGACTTTACCAGATTCCAGTCAACACCAGCTCAATAAGCCTGCATGGGCGACTTTACCAGATTCCAGTCAACAGAACCTTTACCAGATTCTTGTCAACACCAGCTCAATAAGCCTGCATGGGCGACTTTACCAGATTCCAGTCAACACCAGCTCAATAAGCCTGCATGGGCGACTTTACCAGATTCCAGTCAACCCCAGCTCAATAAGCCTGCATGGGCGACTTTACCAGATTCCAGTCAACACCAGCTCAATAAGCCTGCATGGGCGACTTTACCAGATTCCAGTCAACACCAGCTCAATAAGCCTGCATGGGCGACTTTATCAGATTCCAGTCAACACCAGCTCAATAAGCCTGCATGGGCGACTTTACCAGATTCTTGTCAACACCAGCTCAATAAGCCTGCATGGGCGACTTTACCAGATTCCAGTCTAACAGAACTTTTACCAGATTCCAGTCAACAGAACCTTTACCAGATTCCAGTCAACAGAACCTTTACCAGATTCCAGTCAACACCAGCTCAATAAGCCTACATGGTACGACAGATGAAATTCTGATATAGTACTCTGGTGTTTACATGTTCAGAACCAGCTATAGTAAAAGAAGAAAACAAACACAAAAAAACTTAGAACATGTTGTGATGGATTACCAGGCAGGAAACACAAAGAAACCTAGAACATGTTGTGATGGATTACCAGGCAGGAAACACAAAGAAACCTAGAACATGTTGTGATGGATTACCAGGCAGGAAACACAAAGAAACCTAGAACATGTTGTGATGGATTACCAGGCAGGAAACACAAAGACACCTAGAACATGTTGTGATGGATTACCAGGCAGGAAACACAAAGAAACCTAGAACATGTTGTGATGGATTACCAGGCAGGAAACACAAAGAAACCTAGAACATGTTGTGATGGATTACCAGGCAGGAAACACAAAGAAACCTAGAACATGTTGTGATGGATTACCAGGCAGGAAACACAAAGAAACCTAGAACATGTTGTGATGGATTACCAGGCAGGAAACACAAAGAAACCTAGAACATGTTGTGATGGATTACCAGGCAGGAAACACAAAGAAACCTAGAACATGTTGTGATGGATTACCAGGCACCAGGACCTCAAAGACACCTAGAACATGTTGTGATGGATTACCAGGCTCCAGGAGCTCAAAGAAACCTAGAACATGTTGTGATGGATTACAAGGCAGGGAACACAAAGAAACCTAGAACATGTTGTGATGGATTACCAGGCAGGAAGCACAAAGAAACCTAGAACATGTTGTGATGGATTACCAGGAGCACCAGGAGCTCAAAGACACCTAGAACATGTTGTGATGGATTACCAGGCAGGAAACACAAAGACACCTAGAACATGTTGTGATGGATTACCAGGCAGGAAACACAAAGAAACCTAGAACATGTTGTGATGGATTACCAGGAGCACCAGGAGCTCAAAGAAACCTAGAACATGTTGTGATGGATTACCAGGCAGGAAACACAAAGAAACCTAGAACATGTTGTGATGGATTACCAGGCAGGAAACACAAAGAAACCTAGAACATGTTGTGATGGATTACCAGGCAGGAAACACAAAGAAACCTAGAACATGTTGTGATGGATTACCAGGCAGGAAACACAAAGACACCTAGAACATGTTGTGATGGATTACCAGGAGCACCAGGAGCTCAAAGACACCTAGAACATGTTGTGATGGATTACCAAGCAGGAAACACAAAGAAACCTAGAACATGTTGTGATGGATTACCAGGCAGGAAACACAAAGACACCTAGAACATGTTGTGATGGATTACCAGGAGCACCAGGAGCTCAAAGACACCTAGAACATGTTGTGATGGATTACCAGGAGCACCAGGAGCTCAAAGACACCTAGAACATGTTGTGATGGATTACCAGGAGCACCAGGAGCTCAAAGACACCTAGAACATGTTGTGATGGATTACCAGGAGCACCAGGAGCTCAAAGACACCTAGAACATGTTGTGATGGATTACCAGGCAGGAAGCACAAAGAAACCAAGAACATGTTGTGATGGATTACCAGGCACCAGGAGCTCAAAGACACCTAGAACATGTTGTGATGGATTACCAGGAGCACCAGGAGCTCAAAGACAACTGAATGTCTGAAAAGACAACCTATTCACCCCTTTACTTGAACAAGGAACAGGGTGCTAGTATCTGCTCACTGTGATCCTACTATGATACTACTATGCTACTACTCACTATGATACTACTATGATACTGCTCACTATGATACTACTATTACACTACTCAGTATGATACTACTATTACACTGCTCACTATGATACTACTCACTATGATACTACTATTACACTACTCACTATGATACTACTATTACACTACTCACTATGATACTACTATTACACTACTCACTATGATACTACTATTACACTACTCACTATGATACTACTATTACACTACTCACTATGATACTACTCACTATGATACTACTATTACACTACTCACTATGATACAACTCACTATGATGCTACTATTACACTACTCACTATGATGCTACTATTACACTACTCACTATGATACTACTATTACACTACCCACTATGATACTACTCACTATGATGCTACTATTACACTACTCACCATGCTACTACTATGATACTACTCACTATGATACTACTATGATACTACTCACTATGATACTACTATTACACTACTCACTATGATACTACTATTACACTACTCACTATGATACTACTATTACACTACTCACTATGATACTACTATTACACTACTCACTATGATACTACTATTACACTACTCACTATGATACTGCTAGTACACTACTCACTATGATACTACTATTACACTACTCACTATGATACTACTATTACACTACCCACTATGATACTACTCACTATGATGCTACTATTACACTACTCACTATGATACTACTATTACACTACCCACTGTGATAGTACTCACTATGATACTACTATGACACTACTCACTATGACACTACTCACTATGATACTACTATGATACTACTCACTATGATACTACTATGATACTACTCACTATGATACTACTATTACACTACTCACTATGATACTACTATTACACTACTCACTATGATACTACTATGATACTACTCACTATGATACTACTATTACACTACTCACTATGATACTACTATTACACTACTCACTATGCTACTACTATGATACTACTCACTATGATACTACTATTACACTACTCACTATGATACTACTATTACACTACTCACTATGATACTACTATGATACTACTCACTATGATACTACTATGATACTACTCACTATGATACTACTATTACACTACTCACTATGATACTACTATTACACTACTCACTATGATAATACTATTACACTACTCACTATGATACTGCTATTACACTACTCACTATGATACTACTATTACACTACCCACTATGATACTACTCACTATGATGCTACTATTACACTACTCACTATGCTACTACTATGATACTACTCACTATGATACTACTATGATACTACTCACTATGATACTACTATTACACTACTCACTATGATACTACTATTACACTACTCACTATGATACTACTATGATACTACTCACTATGATACTACTATTACACTACTCACTATGATACTACTATTACACTACCCACTATGATACTACTCACTATGATGCTACTATTACACTACCCACTATGATACTACTCACTATGATACTACTATTACACTACTCACTATGATACTACTATTACACTACTCACTATGCTACTACTATGATACTACTCACTATGATACTACTATGATACTACTCACTATGATACTACTATTACACTACTCACTATGATACTACTATTACACTACTCACTATGATACTACTATGATACTACTCACTATGATACTACTATTACACTACTCACTATGATGCTACTATTACACTACTCACTATGCTACTACTATGATACTACTCACTATGATACTACTATTACACTACTCACTATGATACTACTATAATACTACTCACTATGATACTACTATTACACTACTCACTATGATGCTACTATTACACTACTCACTATGCTACTACTATGATACTACTCACTATGATACTACTATTACACTACTCACTATGATACTACTATTACACTACTCACTATGATACTACTATTACACTACTCACTATGATACTACTCACTATGATACTACTCACTATGATACTACTATTACACTACTCACTATGATACTACTATTACACTACTCACTATGATACTGCTATTACACTACTCACTATGATACTACTATTACACTACCCACTATGATACTACTCACTATGATGCTACTATTACACTACTCACTATGCTACTACTATGATACTACTCACTATGATACTACTATGATACTACTCACTATGATACTACTATTACACTACTCACTATGATACTACTATTACACTACTCACTATGATACTACTATTACACTACTCACTATGATACTACTATTACACTACCCACTATGATACTACTCACTATGATGCTACTATTACACTACTCACTATGATACTACTATGATACTACTCACTATGATACTACTATTACACTACTCACTATGATACTACTATTACACTACTCACTATGATACTACTATTACACTACTCACTATGATACTACTATTACACTACTCACTATGATACTACTATTACACTACTCACTATGATACTACTATTACACTACTCACTATGATACTACTATTACACTACTCACTATGATACAACTCACTATGATGCTACTATTACACTACTCACTATGCTACTACTATTACACTACTCACTATGATGCTACTATTACACTACTCACTATGCTACTACTATGATACTACTCACTATGATACTACTATGATACTACTCACTATGATACTACTATTACACTACTCACTATGATACTACTATTACACTACTCACTATGATACTACTATTACACTACTCACTATGATACTACTATTACACTACTCACTATGATACTACTATGATACAGTAGCGTGCCGTGGTTCTGGGGCCTGGGCCTTCAGTGAAGTCCTACACAGTCCCACCCGAATTAATCCACCTCTTATACATTTAGACAGAAACGCAGTATAACCAGGCGTTGCATCACCTTGAAATTGACATTTTTATTCAGAGAATTGCAGGGGAAGAGTACAATACCTTTTCATTGTGCAGCTTCGTTGGCCTGCGTGCTTGTTCGTTGAGCTGTAGATCCACTCGGGTGTCCCCAAAAGTTTTCAAAAGCACCATTGTTTGTAAGTGCCCAGCTGTACTTTGGTGTCTCGTTGCTGCCTTGGTTAGACAACTCAGGTTTGCAAAGCCAGTGTGGCTCCAAACACCAAATCGATCACTTGCAAATAATAGGCATTCCCAGCAGTACAGTTTGCAGTGCTTCTCGGAGCCTGTCTTTGTAGCGTCGGGTTTGTAGCGTCGGCGTCTACCTCTCCTGACAATGTCTAACTTTTCTTGAAAAGTTTGTCTTGAGAATGGCGTTATAATTATATCCTCGACCAAATCGATATCTTCTCCTTCCTCCATTGTGGGTTGAAAAAACAGTTTATTAGTACGCAAATTAATTTGTTGATCAATTTCAGTTTCCTAGTTCTGAGACCTGCCCATATAGAACCTGCCTCTCAATATTGGTAATCCAATCAAAAGACGTGCAAGCACTACGCCTGCTAGCTGGCTCCTGTGTAACACTGGAGCCAGCCAGCAGGCGTACAATAGTCAACTCTAACACTACTATTATACTACTCACTATGATACTACTCACTATGATACTACTATTATACTACTCACTATGATACTACTGTGCTACTACTCACTATGACACTACTCACTATGATAGTACTCACTATGACACTACTCACTATGATACTACTCGCTATGATAGTACTCACTATGTCACTACTCACTATGATAGTACTCACTATGACACTACTCACTATGACACTACTCACTATGATACTACTCACTATGACACTACTCACTATGATTTCTACTCACACTAATACTACTATGATACTACTAATTATGATAGTACTCACTATAATACTACTATGATACTACTCACTATGAGAGTACTCACTATGATACTTCTTACTATGGCACTACAATCAAAGTACTCACTATGATACTACTCACTATAATACTGGTGTGACACTACTCACTAGGATAGTACTATGACACTACTCACTCTGATAGTACTCACTATAATACTGCTCACTATAATACTACTATGACACTATCCACTATGCTAGTACTTACTGTGATACTTCTCACTCTGACACTACTATGACACTACTCACTATGATACTACTCACTATGATACTACTCACTATGACACTACTCACTATGATACTACTCACTATGATACTGCTCACTATAATACTACTATGACACTACTCACTATGATACTACTCACTATGATACTACTATTACACTACTCACTATGATACTACTCACTATGATACTTCTCACTCTGACACTACTATGACACTACTCACTATGATACTGCTCACTATGATAGTACTCACTATGATACTACTCGCTATGTCACTACTCACTATGATACTACTATGATACTACTCACTATGATACTACTCACTATGACACTACTCACTATGATACTACTCACTATGACACTACTCACTATGATACTACTCACTATGACACTACTCACCATGATACTACTCACTATGATACTACTCACTATGATACTGCTCACTATGATACTACCTACTATGATACTACTCACTATGATACTACTCACTATAATACTACTATGATACTACTATTACACTACTCACTATGATACTACTATTACACTACTCACTATGATACTACTATTACACTACTCACTATGATACTACTATTACACTACTCACTATGACACGACTCACTATGATAGTACTCACTGTGATACTTCTCACTCTGACACTACTATGACACCACTCACTATGATACTACTCACTATGATACTACTCAATATGACACTACTCACTATGATACTACTCAATATGATACTACTCACTATGATAGTACTCACTGTGATACTTCTCACTCTGACACTACTATGACACTACTCACTATGATACTACTCACTATGATACTACTCACTATGATACTACTCACTATGATACTACTCAATATGACACTACTCACTATGATTTCTACTCACACTAATACTACTATGATACTACTAATTATGATAGTACCCACCATAATACTACCATGATACTACTCACTATAATACCACCATGATACTACTCACAATGATAGCACTCACTATGACACTACTATCAAAGTACTCACTCTGATACTTCTCACTATGACACTACTATCAAAGTACTCACTATGATACTTCTCACTATGATACTACTCACTATGATACTTCTCACTATGATGCTACTCACTATGATACTACTCACTATGATACTTCTCACTATGATACTACTCACTATGATACTTCTCACTATGATACTACTCACTATGATACTTCTCACTATGATACTACTCACTATGATACAGCTTCGCTCGCTGTGATTGTGGATCCTCTTCTGCTGCAGTTTCAGTTCCTGATGAATTGGCAGCCAGTCAGAGCTTGTCTTCTCTATAGCTCATTCATCACCATGTAGTGTCGGCCTAGACAGCCCAGGGTCCTATTCATTAGTACAACATGTTTTGCAACAGAAAAAAACACGTTTCTTATTGGACAAATTCAGGTTGGTCCCTCCCCATTTGGGCCAGTTTGCATTGTTTGCTTCCAAGGTAATAAGACCCAGTGCTGTCGCTCGTTTCATTAGCTAGAGGATTTACACACCATGGAGAACAGGTGGAGAACTAGCCAGATTTATGAACACAGAGACCGTACTGAGATGGCAAGCCAGCTGGTACTTGACATTTGAACATGGAAAGAATGACAGAGTGAGAGAGAGAGAATGAGAGAGATGGAGAATGAGAGGAAGAGAGGAAGAAAGAGAGGTAATGAGAGAGAGGGAATGAGAGAGAGGGGAAGAGAGAGAGAGAGAGAGAGAGAGAGGGGGAATGAGAGAGAGGGAATGAGAGAGGGAATGAGAGAGAGAGAATGAGTGAGAGAGGGAATGAAAGAGAGAGGGAATGAGAGAGGGAATGAGAGAGAGAGAATGAGTGAGAGAGGGAATGAAAGAGAGAGGGAATGAGAGAGAGAATGAGAGAGAGAGAATGAGAGAGAATGAATGAGAGAGAGAGAATAAGTGAGTGA
The DNA here is from genome assembly GCF_036934945.1 of Oncorhynchus masou masou. NCBI lineage: Eukaryota > Metazoa > Chordata > Actinopteri > Salmoniformes > Salmonidae > Oncorhynchus > Oncorhynchus masou. The sequence goes on along the minus strand of NW_027014485.1, from coordinate 313,151 downwards.
GAGGGAATGTGAGGGAATGAGAGAGAGAGAGAGAGAGAGAGAGAATAAGTGAGTGAGAGGGAATGTGTGAGGGAATGAGAGAGAGAGAGATAGAGAGAGAGAATGAGTGAGTGAGAGGGAATGTGTGAGGGAATGAGAGAGAGAGAGAGAGAGAGAGAGAGAAATAAGTGAGTGAGAGGGAATGTTTGAGGGAATGAGCGAGAGAGAGAGAGAGAGAATAAATAAGTGAGTGAGAGGGAATGTGTGAGGGAATGAGAGAGAGAGAGATAGAGAGAATAAGTGAGTGAGAGGGAATGAGAGAGGGAATGAGAGTAGAGGAAGAGATAGAGAGTAATAAGGAAAGAGAGGGTGTGAGGGAATGAAAGGATGGAGAATAAGTGAGTGAGAGGGAGTGGAATAAGTGAGGGAATGAGAGATAGAGAGAATGGGGTAGTGGAAGAGAGAATAAGCAAGTAATAAGGAAAAGAGAAAGTGGAATGCGACAGAATAAGAAAGGATGGATGAGATAGAGGGAGGGAGAAAGTGGAATAAGCGAGAGGAGAGATAGAGGGAGGGGGGAAGTGGAATAAGCAAGAGGAGAGATAGAGGGAGGGGGGGAAGTGGAATAAGCAAGAGGAGAGATAGAGGGAGGGGGGAAGTGGAATAAGCGAGAGGAGAGAGAGGGAGGGGGAAGTGGAATAAGCGAGAGGAGAGAGAGGGAGGGGGGGAAGTGGAATAAGCGAGAGGAGAGATAGAGGGAAGGGGAAAGCGCAATAAGTGAGAGGAGAGATAGAAGGAAGGGGAAATCAGAATAAGTGAGAGGAGAGATAGAGGGAGGGGGAGGGAAAGGGGAATAAGTGAGAGGAGAGATAGAGGGAGGGGGAGGGAAAGGGGAATAAGCGAGAGGAGACAGAGAACGAGGAAGGAATAAGAAAAAAAAGAGAGGTGCGTCATCTCTAGATGTTGAAAACGTAACCATGCGTACAATCTGAAAAACAGGAGAAAAAATACTGAGACATGGAGAGACTTCTCTGTTCTTTTCCCTGGGTTCTTCCATTGGTCACGTACCATTGACGAAGAAGAGAGGTGCGCGCCAGCAGCAGTAACACCCTGACCGTCTGTCCCTAGTGGCAGAGCTAAGTATACATGTATATCAATGCAACACCATGGAGGACTACAATAATATGGAGTGGATGGCTCAGAAATAACAAATCATTCTTTTTAACGCTGTAACGACTTCCGCCGAAGTCGGTCCCTCTCCTTGTTCGGGCGGCGTTCGGCGGATGAAGTCACCGACCTTCTCGCCATCGCTGATCCATTTTTCATTTCCCATTGGTTTTGTCTTGACTTCCATCACACCTGGTTTCAATTCCATCAATTCCATTGTGTATTTAACCCTCTGTTCCCCCCATGTCCTTGTGGGTAATTGATTCTTGTAGTGCTTATTCACGGTATGCTGGTATTTACCGGGTTTTGTTTGACCCATTTATTGTGTTGTTCTGTTGACGGTGGTTTATGGATATTAAATGACACCGGTGTAAACCAGTTTCCGCTCTCCTGCGCCAGACTTCTCTGCCGCCAGTACGCACCTCACTGCAGACGCACTTTAACTATTATGGTCAGGTAAGTACCTTTTCACATAATGAAATTACACAATTTGCATTTCCACTTGGTGGGACAGTAGGACAGATGAGGCTCAATACATGATCAGGCAGTAGGACAGATGAGGCCCAATACACGATCAGGCAGTAGGACAGATGAGGCCCAATACATGATCAGACAGTAGGACAGATAAGGGCCCAATACATGGTCAGACAGTAGGACAGATGAAGGCCCAATACATGGTCAGACAGTAGGACAGATACAGGCCCAATACATGATCAGACAGTAGGACAGATGAAAGCCCAATACATGGTCAGACAGTAGGACAGATACAGGCCCAATACATGATCAGACAGTAGGACAGATGGGGCCCAATACATGATCAGACAGTAGGACAGATGAGGCCCAATACATGGTCAGACAGTAGGACAGATGAGGCCCAATACATGATCAGACAGTAGGACAGATGAGGCCCAATACATGATCAGACAGTAGGACAGATGAGGCCCAATACCTGATCAGACGGTAGGACAGATGGGGCCCAATGCATGATCAGACAGTAGGACAGATGAGGCCCAATACATGGTCAGACAGTAGGACAGATGAGGCCCAATACATGATCAGACAGTAGGACAGATGAGGCCCAATACATGATCAGACAGTAGGACAGATGAGGCCCAATACATGATCAGACAGTAGGACAGATGAGGCCCAATACATAGACAGACAGTAGGACAGATGGGGCCCAATACATGATCAGACAGTAGGACAGATGAGGCCCAATACATGATCAGACAGTAGGACAGATGAGGCCCAATACATAGACATACAGTAGGACAGATGAAGGCCCAATACATGGTCAGACAGTAGGACAGATGAGGCCCAATACATGGTCAGACAGTAAGACAGATGAAAGCCCAATACATGGTCAGACAGTAGGACAGATGCAGGCCCAATACATGGTCAGACAGTAGGACAGATGAGGCCCAATACATGGTCAGACAGTAGGACAGATGCAGGCCCAATACATAATCAGACAGTAGGACAGATGGGGCCCAATACATGGTCAGACAGTAGGACAGATGCAGGCCCAATACATAATCAGACAGTAGGACAGATGCAGGCCCAATACATAATCAGACAGTAGGACAGATGCAGGCCCAATACATGGTCAGACAGTAGGACAGATACAGGCCCAATACATGGTCAGACAGTAGGACAGATGCAGGCCCAAGACATAATCAGACAGTAGGACAGATGGGGCCCAATACATGGTCAGACAGTAGGACAGATGCAGGCCCAATACATGGTCAGACAGTAGGACAGAAGCAGGCCCAATACATGGTTAGACAGTAGGACAGATGCAGGCCCAATACATGGTCAGACAGTAGGACAGATGACCCATCAGGTCAGTTAAAACCTCTACTAAAAATGACAAGTAAGATGAGGGAATTTCTGCCCAAATCTCTGCCCTGGTCTCTGTCCAATGACTCGGTATGAAAACATAATCACAGCCACTTATTTCCTTCCCAACATAACTAATTGACAAGTACCCTCCATAACGAGACAAAGTGATCTCTCTAATGAACAGGACGGCTAATTGGTAATGGCTTTCGCTTTGTTCAAAACCTTGAGTTACTTTAACACCTAGGTAGTAACAGGGTGGGGGGTGGTGGGGGCAGGAGCTAGAAAATACAAGTATGTTAGCAGTAAACATTCAAAATGCTCTGAAAGACAACGTGATGTATTTTAGTCCTGAGGTAATATATGGGTTGTGTGATGATTGCCCTTGGGTGACCTTTGTCACGTTCTGACCTTTATTTCCTTTGTTTTGTCATTATTTAGTATGGTCAGGGCGTGAGTTGGGGTGGGCAGTCTATGTTTGATTTTCTATGATTTGGGTATTTCTATGTTTTTGGCCGAGTATGGTTCTCAATCAGAGGCAGGTGTCATTAGTTGTCTCTGATTGAGAATCATACTTAGGTCGCCTGGGTTTCACTGTGTGTTTGTGGGTGATTGTTCCTGTCTCTGTGTTTCCACCAGATATGGCTGGGTTTCACTGTGTGTTTGTGGGTGATTGTTCCTGTCTCTGTGTTTCCACCAGATAGGGCTGGTTTTTTTTCTTTTTTTTCCCCACAGTTCTTTGTTTTGTTAGTTTATTCATGTATAGTGTCTTTATTTTTAATTTATTTTTTTCCTTTATTTTACTAGGCAAGTCAGTTAAGAACAAATTCTTATTATCAATGACGGCCTAGGAACAGTGGGTTAACTGCCTGTTCAGGGGCAGAACGACAAATTTGTACCTTGTCAGCTCGGGGATTCGAAATTGCAACCTTTCGGTTACTAGTCCAACGCTCTAACCACTAGGCTACCCTGCCGCCCCATGAATTACCACCACGCTGCATTTTGGTCCACCTCTCCTTCACCAAAAGAAAACCGTTACAACCTTCTCCAAGCAAATATAGAGGCTTTAGCTCTACAGGCTAACACAGTCTTGTGGCACACTGACAAGCCTGGTTCACACCCAGTCCATCTGTAACGATGTGCGCTGAGAGTCGGGAAGCAAGTTCAGGGAGTGAGTGTTTTAATAAATCAATGAAACAACACACAGACATGGAACAGAACCAATGACGCCTGGGGAAGGGAGTGACATATAGAGGGAAGGTCATCAGGGAAGTGATGGAGTCCAGGTAGGTCTGAAGACGTGCAGGTGCGCGTGACGATGGTGACAGGCGTGCGCCGTAACGAGAGGTCTGGTGACCTAGAGGCCGGAGAGGGAGCACACGTGACACCATCCCTGTAACATCTTGTAGGAATTCCATTGTCTTCCCAGCTGTTCAGTGAAGACATGTCGGCCCAGGCACACCTGTTGCATTACTAAAAATCAATATGTCATTTTTAGGAGAAATCTGCAAATGAAACGTGTCAAACCAGAGTGAAGAGATGATCCAGTAATTCCACGGGTGATGACATCAGACTGAAGAAACTAGAATGACTTTCAAGCATCATTACCAGGATGGTATTAATGGGACGTACTGTTACTCTCTCCTGTTAAACTGCCTTCTTTTCAAGGGCCCGATTCAGACTTGAGATAACCAACTGCACACAGACTTTCACTCAAGACTTCCAAATAAATTATTTGTTGATGACACTTGGAGACTTGCACAGAAATTGGAGTCAGCATGCCAAAAGACTCTAGCAGCGCCACCTCTCCTAAGATCTCTTTGTGCAGACGAGCCAACAGCAGCCTATAAATCATGTCTGTCATACACTCATAGAAATAAAAGGTGCTGTATAGAACCTAAAAGGGTTCCTCGGCTGTCCCTATAGGAGAACCCTTTGAATAACCCTTTTTGGTTCCAGGTAGAACTCCTTTTTAGTTCCATGTAGAACCCTTTCCACAGAGGGTTCTACATGGAACCCAAAAGAGTTCTACCTGGAGCCAAAAAATAGTTTAACTTGGAAACAAAAAAATATTATTCTATGGGGACAGCCTTTTGGAACCCTTTGGAACTTTACACACATCACTCACTGTCAGAGTTCTATAGGAACCCTTTGGCACTTTACACACATCACTCACTGTCAGAGTTCTATAGGAACCCTTTGGCACTTTACACACATCACTCACTGTCAGAGTTCTATAGGAACCCTTTGGCACTTTACACACATCACTCACTGTCAGAGTTCTATAGGAACCCTTTGGAACTTTACACACATCACTCACTGTCAGTCAGAGTTCTATAGGAACCCTTTGGCACTTTACACACATCACTCACTGTCAGAGTTCTATAGGAACCCTTTGGCACTTTACACACATCACTCACTGTCAGAGTTCTATAGGAACCCTTTGGAACTTTACACACATCACTGTCAGAGTTCTACCCTTTGTCAGAGTTCTATAGGAACCCTTTGGAACTTTACACACATCACTCACTGTCAGAGTTCTATAGGAACCCTTTGGAACTTTACACACATCACTCACTGTCAGAGTTCTATAGGAACCCTTTGGAACTTTACACACATCACTCACTGTCAGAGTTCGATAGGAACCCTTTGGCACTTTACACACATCACTCACTGTCAGAGTTCTATAGGAACCCTTTGGAACTTTACACACATCACTCACTGTCAGAGTTCTATAGGAACCCTTTGGCACTTTACACACATCACTCACTGTCAGAGTTCTATAGGAACCCTTTGGCACTTTACACACATCACTCACTGTCAGAGTTCTATAGGAACCCTTTGGCACTTTACACACATCACTCATTGTCAGAGTTCTATAGGAACCCTTTGGCACTTTACACACATCACTCACTGTCAGAGTTCTATAGGAACCCTTTGCAACTTTACACACATCACTCACTGTCAGAGTTCTATAGGAACCCTTTGGAACTTTACACACATCACTCACTGTCAGAGTTCTATAGGAACCCTTTGGCACTTTACACACATCACTCACTGTCAGAGTTCTATAGGGATTCTTAAAGAAGACCCTTTGTAACAACCACTCACAGATGAGCTACTACCGAGCAGTCCAGACCAGAACAATGCAGTCCAGACCAGAACCATGCAGTCCAGACCAGAACCATGCAGTCCAGACAGAACCATGCAGTCCAGACCAGAACAATGCAGTCCAGACCAGAACCATGCAGTCCAGGCCAGAACAATGCAGTCCAGACCAGAACAATGCAGTCCAGGCCAGAACCATGCAGTCCAGGCCAGAACCATGCAGTCCAGGCCAGAACCATGCAGTCCAGGCCAGAACCATGCTGTCCAGGCCAGAACCATGCAGTCCAGGCCAGAACCATGCAGTACAGACCAGAACCATGCAGTCCAGGCCAGAACCATGCAGTCCAGACCAGAACCATGCAGTCCAGACCAGAACCATGCAGTCCAGACCAGAACCATGCAGTCCAGGCCAGAACCATGCAGTCCAGGCCAGAACCATGCAGTCCAGGCCAGAACAATGCAGTCCAGGCCAGAACCATGCAGTCCAGGCCAGAACAATGCAGTCCAGACCAGAACCATGCAGTCCAGACCAGAACCATGCAGTCCAGGCCAGAACCATGCAGTCCAGACCAGAACCATGCAGTCCAGGCCAGAACCATGCAGTCCAGGCCAGAACCATGCAGTCCAGACCAGAACCATGCAGTCCAGGCCAGAACCATGCAGTCCAGGCCAGAACCATGCAGTCCAGGCCAGAACCATGCAGTCCAGGCCAGAACCATGCATAGAGATGTAAACACCTTTTATCAGGTACATTTGAGTCTCTTCACAGCAAAACAAGAACTTCCCAAGGTATTAGCTCTTGTTTACCTGTTAAATATCCTAAAACCGAGGCCCATTATGTCTGCTTTTGATTTTGGACTCGGGCCCGGGGAGGTATTTCCTGACAACATGGTCTGACCCAGGAAAAAACTCTGTGCCATAATGAAGACACATACAGTATAGATGTAATGTTTACTGTAGTTACGTAAGGTAAGATAGCAGTAGTATTCTGTACATATTGATGGATTCAGGTCAAGGAGACATCCGCAACTACAACAGGGACAACAGAGACAACAGGAACAGCATGGACAACAGGAACAGCATGGGCAACAGGAACAGCATGGGCAACAGGAACAGCATGGGCAACAGGAACAGCATGGGCAACAGGAACAACATTGGCAACAGGAACAACATACAGCATGGGCAACATGGGCAACAGGAACAACATGGGCAACAGGAACAACATGGGCAACAGGAACAACATGGGCAACAGGAACAGCATGGGCAACAGGAACATGGGCAACAGGAACAACATGGGCAACAGGAACAACATGGGCAACAGGAACAACATGGGCAACAGGAACAACATGGGCAACAGGAACAACATGGACAACAAGAACATGGGCAACAATAACAACATGGGCAACAGGAACAACATGGGCAACAGGAACAACATGGGCAACAGGAACATGGGCAACAATAACAACATGGGCAACAGGAACAACAAGGACAACAGGAACAACAGGAACAACATGGGCAACATGGGCAACATTAACAACATGGGCAACAGGAACAACATGGGCAACAGGAACAACATGGACAACAATAACAACATGGACAACAATAACAACATGGGCAACAGGAACAACATGGGCAACAGGAACAACATGGGCAACAGGAACATGGACAACAATAACAACATGGACAACAATAACAACATGGACAACAATAACAACATGGGCAACAGGAACAACATGGGCAACAGGAACAACATGGGCAACAGGAACAACATGGGCAACAGGAACAACATGGGCAACATGAACAACACCATGGAGGCAGTAATATAAGCCTTAATATTCTCACTGTTCTCTGAGGGTTGTAGGGAGGTTCATGGTGGTCTATTCTACCCCCTTCTCTTCTGCTAGGTTGTAGGGAGGTTCATGGTGGTCTATTCTACCCCCTTCTCTTCTGCTAGGTTGTAGGGAGGTTCATGGTGGTCTGTTCTACCCCCTTCTCTTCTGCTAGGTTGTAGGGAGGTTCATGGTGGTCTGTTCTACCCTTGTCTCTTCTGCTAGGTTGTAGGGAGGTTCATGGTGGTCTGTTCTACCCCTGTCTCTTCTGCTAGGTTGCAAGGAGGTTCATGGGAGTCTGTTCTACCCTTCTCTTCTGCTTGGTTGTAAGCAGGTTCATGGGAGTCTGTTCTACCCTTGTCTCTTCTGCTAGCTGCGTGGGTGGCAGAGCAACACATCACCCTTCCACCATGGAGGTTTTAATCACTGTAATGAACAGTCTGAGAGAGACACCTGGGTTGCGTCCCAAATTGCACCATATTCCATATAAACTACACTGCTAAGAGACTACTGACTTCAAGTGTGTGTACCAGAACAACGTAGCTAGGTCTATTGATTATTTTCTGCTTGCTGCATTTTGTTGTTTTGGTTTCATCTTGTTGTCAACATGTCTCAATGGTATTGGTGTTGTTGTTCACCAGGGAGTTGAGCAAAGCATGCTGAGGATTAACTAGAACTGCTAGGGAAGGAATGGATAGATAAATATACATAGCTAGCAGGCTACTGGTGAGGAGGAGATGGAGAGCGTCGTAGATATATATATATATATATATATATATATATTAGTACTGGATATGGAGAGGGTAGGAGATGTATAGAGAGGGTAGGAGATATATAGACAGGGTAGGGGATATAGAGAGAGGGTAGGAGATATAGAGAGAGGGTAGGAGATTATATAGAGAGGGTAGGAGACATATAGAGAGGGTAGGAGATATATAGAGAGGGTAGGGTTATATAGAGAGGGTAGGGGTTATATAGAGAGGGTAGGGGTTATATAGAGAGGGTAGGAGATATATAGAGAGGGTAGGAGATATATAGAGAGGGTAGGAGATATATAGAGAGGGTAGGAGATATATAGAGAGGGTAGGGGTTGTATAGAGAGGGTAGGAGATGTATAGAGAGGGTAGGAGATGTATAGAGAGGGTAGGAGATGTATAGAGAGGGTAGGAGATGTATAGAGAGGGTAGGGGTTGTATAGAGAGGGTAGGAGATGTATAGAGAGGGTAGGTGATGTATAGAGAGGGTAGGAGATATATAGAGAGGGTAGGAGATATATAGAGAGGGTAGGGGTTGTATAGAGAGGGTAGGAGATGTATAGAGAGGGTAGGAGATGTATAGAGAGGGTAGGAGATGTATAGAGAGGGTAGGAGATATATAGAGAGGGTAGGGGTTGTATAGAGAGGGTAGGAGATGTATAGAGAGGGTAGGTGATGTATAGAGAGGGTAGGAGATGTATAGAGAGGGTAGGAGATGTATAGAGAGGGTAGGAGATATATAGAGAGGGTAGGGGTTGTATAGAGAGGGTAGGGGTTGTATAGAGAGGGTAGGAGATGTATAGAGAGGGTAGGAGATATATAGAGAGGGTAGGAGATATATAGAGAGGGTAGGAGATGTATAGAGAGGGTAGGTGATGTATAGAGAGGGTAGGAGATATATAGAGAGGGTAGGAGATATATAGAGAGGGTAGGGGTTGTATAGAGAGGGTAGGGGTTGTATAGAGAGGGTAGGAGATGTATAGAGAGGGTAGGAGATGTATAGAGAGGGTAGGAGATGTATATCTAGTACTGGAGACAGAGAGGGTAGGAGCTATATATAACTAGTACTAGGAAGGAGGAGATAGAGAGTACAGGGGGAAATATATTCATGAGGCTACTGTTGTGCACGCAATAGGGAGGATTTTCTCATTGAAAAGCTAGTATGAAATGGCAGAGACCTCCTGCGTCTAGATCTCTATAATCTCCCTTGTGTCTCTGGACACTGTGTGACGCTGTGTGAAAATGTGTTGACACACTGTGACAGTCTGAACGGGGAGAAGGAAATACAGAGGCCTGATGTACAACGGAGTAAGACGTTGAACAAGATCTCATGCCTAGAGAATACAGAGATGTAGAACAGAGCAGAAGTACCATGACAGAGCTGGTTCGAACACCGGGAGAATGAAGAGACCAATAGAGAAGCAGAATGTAATAGAGTAGAATCTCATTGTAGATTATTAATTAGCTTGTTGTGACTGAACCAAACATTGAAATGATGAGACTGTATTAGAATAGACATTAAGCATTCTGACTATTCTCCTTCTCATCTGATTAAATCATGTTTATCCTCATCACTAGACTAACCATAGAGTTCTGACCCAGCTGTTATTAAACCATGTTTATCATCACCATCACTAGACTAACCACAGAGTTCTGACCCAGCTGTTATTAAACCATGTTTATCAACATCATCACTAGACTAACCATAGAGTTCTGACCCAGCTGTTATTAAACCATGTTTATCATCATCATCACTAGACTAACCATAGAGTTCTGACCCAGCTGTTATTAAACCATGTTTATCATCATCACTAGACTAACCATAGAGTTCTGACCCAGCTGTTATTAAACCATGTTTATCATCATCATCATCACTAGACTAACCATAGAGTTCTGACCCAGCTGTTATTAAACCATGTTTATCATCATCATCACTAGACTAACCATAGAGTTCTGATCCAGCTGATTATTTAAACCATGTTTATCATCATCACTAGACTAACCATAGAGTTCTGACCCAGCTGATTATTTAAACCATGTTTATCATCATCACTAGACTAACCATAGAGTTCTGACCCAGCTGTTATTAAACCATGTTTATCATCATCATCACTAGACTAACCATAGAGTTCTGACCCAGCTGTTATTAAACCATGTTTATCATCATCATCACTAGACTAACCATAGAGTTCTGACCCAGCTGTTATTAAACCATGTTTAGCATCATCATCATCACCAGACTAACCATAGAGTTCTGACCCAGCTGTTATTAAACCATGTTTATCATCATCACTAGACTAACCATAGAGTTCTGACCCAGCTGTTATTAAACCATGTTTATCATCATCATCATCACTAGACTAACCATAGAGATCTGACTCAGCTGTTATTAAACCATCTTTATCATCATCATCATTAGACTAACCATAGAGTTCTGACACAGCTGTTATTAAACCATGTTTATCATCATCACCATCACTAGACTAAGCATAGAGTTCTGACCCAGCTGATTATTTAAACCATGTTTATCAACATCATCATCACTAGACTAAGCATAGAGTTCTGACCTAGCTGATTATTTAAACCATGTTTATCAACATCATCATCACTAGACTAACCATAGAGTTCTGACCCAGCTGTTATTAAACCATGTTTATCATCATCATCATCATCACTAGACTAACCATAGAGTTCTGACCCAGCTGTTATTAAACCATGTTTATCATCATCATCATCACTAGACTAACCATAGAGTTCTGATCCAGCTGTTATTAAACCATCTTTATCATCATCACTAGACTAACCATAGAGTTCTGACCCAGCTGTTATTAAACCATGTTTATCATCATCATCACTAGACTAACCATAGAGTTCTGACCCAGCTGTTATTAAACCATGTTTATCATCATCATCACTAGACTAACCATAGAGTTCTGACCCAGCTGATTATTTAAACCATGTTTATCAACATCATCATCACTAGACTAACCATAGAGTTCTGACCCAGCTGTTATTAAACCATGTTTATCAACATCACCATCACTAGACTAACCATAGAGTTCTGACCCAGCTGATTATTTAAACCATGTTTATCATCATCATCACTAGACTAACCATAGAGTTCTGACCCAGCTGATTATTTAAACCATGTTTATCATCATCATCATCACTAGACTAACCATAGAGTTCTGACCCAGCTGTTATTAAACCATGTTTATCATCATCATCATCACTAGACTAACCATAGAGTTCTGACCCAGCTGTTATTAAACCATGTTTATCATCACCACTAGACTAACCATAGAGTTCTGACCCAGCTGATTATTTAAACCATGTTTATCATCATCATCATCACTAGACTAACCATAGAGTTCTGACCCAGCTGTTATTAAACCATGTTTATCATCATCATCATCACTAGACTAACCATAGAGTTCTGACCCAGCTGTTATTAAACCATGTTTATCAACACCATCACTAGACTAACCATAGAGTTCTGACCCAGCTGTTATTAAACCATGTTTATCATCATCATCATCACTAGACTAACCATAGAGTTCTGACCCAGCTGTTATTAAACCATGTTTATCATCATCATCACTAGACTAACCATAGAGTTCTGACCCAGCTGTTATTAAACCATGTTTATCATCATCATCACTAGACTAACCATAGAGTTCTGACCCAGCTGTTATTAAACCATGTTTATCATCATCATCACTAGACTAACCATAGAGTTCTGACCCAGCTGTTTATTTAAACCATGTTTATCATCATCACTAGACTAACCATAGAGTTCTGACCCAGCTGTTTATTTAAACCATGTTTATCATCATCACTAGACTAACCATAGAGTTCTGATCCAGCTGTTATTAAACCATGTTTATCATCATCATCATCACTAGACTAACCATAGAGTTCTGATCCAGCTGTTATTAAACCATGTTTATCATCATCATCACTAGACTAACCATAGAGTTCTGACCCAGCTGTTATTAAACCATGTTTATCAACATCACTAGACTAACCATAGAGTTCTGACCCAGCTGTTAATTTAAACCATGTTTATCATCATCATCATCACTAGACTAACCATAGAGTTCTGATCCAGCTGTTATTAAACCATGTTTATCATCATCACTAGACTAACCATAGAGTTCTGATCCAGCTGTTATTAAACCATGTTTATCATCATCACTAGACTAACCATAGAGTTCTGACCCAGCTGTTATTAAACCATGTTTATCATCATCACTAGACTAACCATAGAGTTCTGATCCAGCTGTTATTAAACCATGTTTATCATCATCATCATCACTAGTCTAACCATAGAGTTCTGATCCAGCTGTTATTAAACCATGTTTATCAACATCTATCCACCATGTGTTGTTGGTGTAGGGACCAGCTTTGTTCTTTGTCTGAAAGGAACATAATGGATGAATGGAGGATGGAGGAGAATAGGGCTGTATCCCAGATGTTCCCTTTGCAGTGCACTACATTTTGACCAGGGCTCTGCTGCACTATCTAGGGAAAATGGTGGTGTTTGGGACACATCCTAGGTGTAATTAAACATCTAAAATGTAACTAATCAGGAAAACTTTAATTCATTGTTGGGGGGGGGGAATTTCCTCTTCTTGGTAGAGATAAGGCTGTCCATGAAGATAATATATCATATGAGGAGGCCACACACACACACACACACACACACACACACACACACACACACACACACACACACACACACACACACACACACACACACACACACACACACACACACACACACACACACACACACACACACACACACACACACACAGACACAGACACAGACACACACACAGATACACAGACACACAGACACACAGACACACACACGTCCACCCTCTGATGGAGAGGACCTGATCATAATCTCTTTAGAGAACCTCCTGGTTATTGATATCTGTATTTCAGACGGCAACATTCTTTAGCTATTTTCCAATTTGAGTGAGTTTATAAAACGTCTGAGCTCCTGTTATGAGGAGAACTGACCTCCTGCTATAAGGAGAACTGACCTCCTGCTACAAGGAGAACTGACCTCCTGCTACAAGGAGAACTGACCTCCTGGTATAAGGAGAACTGACCTCCTGCTATAAGGAGAACTGAGCTCCTGCTATAAGGAGAACTGAGCTCCTGGTATAAGGAGAACTGACCTCCTGCTATAAGGAGAACTGAGCTCCTGGTATAAGGAGAACTGACCTCCTGTTATAAGGAGAACTGACCTCCTGCTATAAGGAGAACTGACCTCCTGGTATAAGGAGAACTGACCTCCTGCTATAAGGAGAACTGAGCTCCTGCTATAAGGAGAACTGAGCTCCTGGTATAAGGAGAACTGACCTCCTGCTATAAGGAGAACTGAGCTCCTGCTATAAGGAGAACTGAGCTCCTGCTATAAGGAGAACTGACCTCCTGCTATAAGGAGAACTGAGCTCCTGGTATGAGGAGAACTGAGCTCCTGCTATAAGGAGAACTGAGCTCCTGCTATAAGGAGAACTGAGCTCCTGCTATAAGGAGAACTGAGCTCCTGCTATAAGGAGAACTGAGCTCCTGCTATAAGGAGAACTGAGCTCCTGGTATAAGGAGAACTGACCTCCTGCTATAAGGAGAACTGAGCTCCTGCTATAAGGAGAACTGAGCTCCTGGTATAAGGAGAACTGAGCTCCTGCTATAAGGAGAACTGAGCTCCTGCTATAAGGAGAACTGAGCTCCTGCTATGAGGAGAACTGAGCTCCTGTTATAAGGAGGAGAACTGAGCTCCTGCTATGAGGAGAACTGAGCTCCTGCTATAAGGAGAACTGAGCTCCTGCTATGAGGAGAACTGAGCTCCTGTTATAAGGAGGAGAACTGAGCTCCTGCTATAAGGAGAACTGAGCTCCTGCTATAAGGAGAACTGAGCTCCTGCTATAAGGAGAACTGAGCTCCTGGTATAAGGAGAACTGAGGGCCTGCTATGAGGAGAACTGACCTCCTGCTATAAGGAGAACTGAGCTCCTGCTATAAGGAGGAGAACTGAGCTCCTGTTACAAGGAGAACTGACATCCTGCTATAAGGAGAACTGAGCTCCTGCTATGAGGAGAACTGAGCTCCTGGTATGAGGAGAACTGACCTCCTGCTATGAGGAGAACTGAGCTCCTGGTATAAGGAGAACTGACCTCCTGGTATAAGGAGAACTGAGCTCCTGCTATAAGGAGAACTGAGCTTATTCTATAAGGAGAACTGAGCTCCTGTTACAAGGAGGAGAACTGAGCTCCTGCTATAAGGAGAACTGAGCTCCTGCTATAAGGAGAACTGAGCTCCTGCTATAAGGAGAACTGAGCTCCTGTTACAAGGAGGAGAACTGAGCTCCTGTTATAAGTAGAACTGAGCTCCTGCTATGAGGAGAACTGAGCTCCTGCTATAAGGAGGAGAACTGAGCTCCTGTTATAAGTAGAACTGAGCTCCTGCTATGAGGAGAACTGAGCTCCTGTTACAAGGAGGAGAACTGAGCTCCTGGTATAAGGAGAACTGAGCTCCTGGTATAAGGAGAACTGAGCTCCTGCTATAAGGAGAACTGAGCTCCTGCTATAAGGAGAACTGAGCTCCTGCTATAAGGAGAACTGAGCTCCTGTTATAAGGAGAACTGAGCTCCTGCTATAAGGAGAACTGACCTCCTGCTATGAGGAGAACTGAGCTCCTGTTATGAGGAGAACTGAGCTCCTGCTATAAGGAGAACTGACCTCCTGCTATAAGGAGAACTGAGCTCCTGCTATAAGGAGAACTGAGCTCCTGCTATAAGGAGAACTGACCTCCTGCTATAAGGAGAACTGAGCTCCTGCTATAAGGAGAACTGAGCTCCTGCTATAAGGAGAACTGAGCTCCTGCTATAAGGAGAACTGACCTCCTGCTATAAGGAGAACTGAGCTCCTGCTATAAGGAGAACTGACCTCCTGCTATGAGGAGAACTGAGCTCCTGTTATAAGGAGAACTGAGCTCCTGCTATAAGGAGAACTGACCTCCTGGTATAAGGAGAACTGACCTCCTGGTATAAGGAGAACTGAGCTCCTGCTATAAGGAGAACTGACCTCCTGCTATAAGGAGAACTGACCTCCTGGTATAAGGAGAACTGAGCTCCTGGTATAAGGAGAACTGACCTCCTGCTATAAGGAGAACTGAGCTCCTGTTATAAGGAGAACTGAGCTCCTGCTATGAGGAGAACTGAGCTCCTGGTATAAGGAGAACTGACCTCCTGCTATAAGGAGAACTGACCTCCTGCTATAAGGAGAACTGGGCTCCTGTTATAAGGAGGAGAACTGAGCTCCTGCTATAAGGAGAACTGAGCTCCTGGTATAAGGAGAACTGAGCTCCTGCTATAAGGAGAACTGACCTCCTGCTATAAGGAGAACTGACCTCCTGCTATAAGGAGAACTGGGCTCCTGTTATAAGGAGGAGAACTGACCTCCTGCTATAAGGAGAACTGGGCTCCTGTTATAAGGAGAACTGACCTCCTGCTATAAGGAGAACTGACCTCCTGCTATAAGGAGAACTGAGCTCCTGGTATGAGGAGGACTGAGCTCCTGCTATAAGGAGAACTGAGCTACTGTTATAAGGAGGAGAACTGACCTCCTGCTATAAGGAGAACTGACCTCCTGCTATAAGGAGAACTGACCTCCTGCTATAAGGAGAACTGAGCTCCTGCTATAAGGAGAACTGAGCTCCTGCTATAAGGAGAACTGAGCTCCTGTTATAAGGAGGAGAACTGAGCTCCTGCTATAAGGAGAACTGAGCTCCTGCTATAAGGAGAACTGAGCTCCTGCTATAAGGAGAACTGAGCTCCTGCTATAAGGAGAACTGAGCTCCTGTTATAAGGAGAACTGAGCTCCTGCTATAAGGAGAACTGAGCTCCTGCTATAAGGAGAACTGAGCTCCTGCTATAAGGAGAACTGAGCTCCTGCTATAAGGAGAACTGGTCTCCTGCTATAAGGAGAACTGAGCTCCTGCTATAAGGAGAACTGAGCTCCTGTTACAAGGAGGAGAACTGAGCTCCTGCTATAAGGAGAACTGAGCTCCTGCTATAAGGAGAACTGAGCTCCTGCTATAAGGAGAACTGAGCTCCTGCTATAAGGAGAACTGAGCTCCTGGTATAAGGAGAACTGAGCTCCTGCTATAAGGAGAACTGACCTCCTGGTATAAGGAGAACTGAGCTCCTGCTATAAGGAGAACTGAGCTCCTGCTATAAGGAGAACTGAGCTCCTGCTATAAGGAGAACTGAGCTCCTGCTATAAGGAGAACCGAGGGCCTGGTATAAGGAGGACCGATGTTATAAGGAGAACTGAGCTCCTGCTATAAGGAGAACTGAGCTCCTGCTATAAGGAGAACTGAGCTCCTGCTATAAGGAGAACTGAGCTCCTGCTATAAGGAGAACTGAGCTCCTGTTACAAGGAGGAGAACTGAGCTCCTGCTATAAGGAGAACTGAGCTCCTGCTATAAGGAGAACTGAGCTCCTGCTATAAGGAGAACTGAGCTCCTGTTATAAGGAGAACTGAGCTCCTGCTATAAGGAGAACTGAGCTCCTGCTATAAGGAGAACTGAGCTCCTGTTACAAGGAGGAGAACTGAGCTCCTGCTATAAGGAGAACTGAGCTCCTGCTATAAGGAGAACTGAGCTCCTGCTATAAGGAGAACTGAGCTCCTGCTATAAGGAGAACTGAGCTCCTGCTATAAGGAGAACTGAGCTCCTGCTATAAGGAGAACTGAGCTCCTGCTATAAGGAGAACTGAGCTCCTGGTATGAGGAGAACTGAGCTCCTGCTACAAGGAGAACTGAGCTCCTGTTATAAGGAGGAGAACTGAGCTCCTGCTATAAGGAGAACTGAGCTCCTGTTATAAGGAGAACTGAGCTCCTGCTATGAGGAGAACTGAGCTCCTGTTATAAGGAGAACTGAGCTCCTGCTATGAGGAGAACTGAGCTCCTGCTATAAGGAGAACTGAGCTCCTGCTATAAGGAGAACTGAGCTCCTGGTATAAGGAGAACTGAGCTCCTGCTATAAGGAGAACTGAGCTCCTGCTATAAGGAGGAGAACTGAGCTCCTGCTATAAGGAGAACCGAGGGCCTGGTATAAGGAGGACCGAGCTCCTGTTATAAGGAGAACTGAGCTCCTGCTATAAGGAGAACTGAGCTCCTGCTATAAGGAGAACTGAGCTCCTGCTATAAGGAGAACTGAGCTCCTGCTATAAGGAGAACTGAGCTCCTGTTACAAGGAGGAGAACTGAGCTCCTGCTATAAGGAGAACTGAGCTCCTGCTATAAGGAGAACTGAGCTCCTGCTATAAGGAGAACTGAGCTCCTGTTATAAGGAGAACTGAGCTCCTGCTATAAGGAGAACTGAGCTCCTGCTATAAGGAGAACTGAGCTCCTGTTACAAGGAGGAGAACTGAGCTCCTGCTATAAGGAGAACTGAGCTCCTGCTATAAGGAGAACTGAGCTCCTGCTATAAGGAGAACTGAGCTCCTGCTATAAGGAGAACTGAGCTCCTGCTATAAGGAGAACTGAGCTCCTGCTATAAGGAGAACTGAGCTCCTGCTATAAGGAGAACTGAGCTCCTGGTATGAGGAGAACTGAGCTCCTGCTACAAGGAGAACTGAGCTCCTGTTATAAGGAGGAGAACTGAGCTCCTGCTATAAGGAGAACTGAGCTCCTGTTATAAGGAGAACTGAGCTCCTGCTATGAGGAGAACTGAGCTCCTGTTATAAGGAGAACTGAGCTCCTGCTATGAGGAGAACTGAGCTCCTGCTATAAGGAGAACTGAGCTCCTGCTATAAGGAGAACTGAGCTCCTGGTATAAGGAGAACTGAGCTCCTGCTATAAGGAGAACTGAGCTCCTGCTATAAGGAGGAGAACTGAGCTCCTGCTATAAGGAGAACTGACCTCCTGCTATAAGGAGAACTGAGCTCCTGCTATAAGGAGAACTGAGCTCCTGCTATAAGGAGAACTGAGCTCCTGGTATAAGGAGAACTGAGCTCCTGGTATAAGGAGAACTGAGCTCCTGCTATAAGGAGAACTGAGCTCCTGCTATAAGGAGAACTGAGCTCCTGGTATAAGGAGAACTGAGCTCCTGGTATAAGGAGAACTGAGCTCCTGCTATAAGGAGAACTGAGCTCCTGCTATAAGGAGAACTGAGCTCCTGGTATAAGGAGAACTGAGCTCCTGCTATAAGGAGAACTGACCTCCTGCTATAAGGAGAACTGAGCTCCTGCTATAAGGAGAACTGACCTCCTGCTATAAGGAGAACTGACCTCCTGCTATAAGGAGAACTGAGCTCCTGCTATAAGGAGAACTGAGCTCCTGCTATAAGGAGAACTGACCTCCTGCTATAAGGAGAACTGAGCTCCTGCTATAAGGAGAACTGACCTCCTGCTATAAGGAGAACTGACCTCCTGCTATAAGGAGAACTGAGCTCCTGCTATAAGGAGAACTGAGCTCCTGCTATAAGGAGAACTGAGCTCCTGCTATAAGGAGAACTGAGCTCCTGTTATAAGGAGAACTGAGCTCCTGCTATAAGGAGAACTGAGCTCCTGCTATAAGGAGAACTGAGCTCCTGCTATAAGGAGAACTGACCTCCTGCTATAAGGAGGAGAACTGAGCTCCTGGTATAAGGAGAACTGAGCTCCTGCTATAAGGAGAACTGACCTCCTGCTATAAGGAGAACTGAGCTCCTGTTATAAGGAGAACTGAGCTCCTGCTATAAGGAGAACTGACCTCCTGGTATAAGGAGAACTGAGCTCCTGTTATAAGGAGGAGAACTGAGCTCCTGGTATAAGGAGAACTGAGCTCCTGCTATAAGGAGAACTGACCTCCTGCTATAAGGAGAACTGAGCTCCTGCTATAAGGAGAACTGAGCTCCTGCTATAAGGAGAACTGACCTCCTGGTATAAGGAGAACTGAGCTCCTGTTATAAGGAGGAGAACTGAGCTCCTGGTATAAGGAGAACTGAGCTCCTGCTATAAGGAGAACTGACCTCCTGCTATAAGGAGAACTGAGCTCCTGTTATAAGGAGAACTGAGCTCCTGCTATAAGGAGAACTGAGCTCCTGCTATAAGGAGAACTGAGCTCCTGTTACAAGGAGGAGAACTGAGCTCCTGCTATAAGGAGAACTGAGCTCCTGCTATAAGGAGAACTGAGCTCCTGCTATAAGGAGAACTGAGCTCCTGTTATAAGGAGAACTGAGCTCCTGCTATAAGGAGAACTGAGCTCCTGTTATAAGGAGGAGAACTGAGCTCCTGCTATAAGGAGAACTGAGCTCCTGCTATAAGGAGAACTGAGCTCCTGCTATAAGGAGAACTGAGCTCCTGCTATAAGGAGAACTGAGCTCCTGTTATAAGGAGAACTGACCTCCTGCTATAAGGAGAACTGAGCTCCTGCTATAAGGAGAACTGAGCTCCTGTTACAAGGAGGAGAACTGAGCTCCTGCTATAAGGAGAACTGAGCTCCTGCTATAAGGAGAACTGAGCTCCTGCTATAAGGAGAACTGAGCTCCTGCTATAAGGAGAACTGAGCTCCTGCTATAAGGAGAACTGAGCTCCTGCTATAAGGAGAACTGAGCTCCTGCTATAAGGAGAACTGAGCTCCTGGTATGAGGAGAACTGAGCTCCTGCTACAAGGAGAACTGAGCTCCTGTTATAAGGAGGAGAACTGAGCTCCTGCTATAAGGAGAACTGAGCTCCTGTTATAAGGAGAACTGAGCTCCTGCTATGAGGAGAACTGAGCTCCTGTTATAAGGAGAACTGAGCTCCTGCTATGAGGAGAACTGAGCTCCTGCTATAAGGAGAACTGAGCTCCTGCTATAAGGAGAACTGAGCTCCTGGTATAAGGAGAACTGAGCTCCTGCTATAAGGAGAACTGAGCTCCTGCTATAAGGAGGAGAACTGAGCTCCTGCTATAAGGAGAACTGACCTCCTGCTATAAGGAGAACTGAGCTCCTGCTATAAGGAGAACTGAGCTCCTGCTATAAGGAGAACTGAGCTCCTGGTATAAGGAGAACTGAGCTCCTGGTATAAGGAGAACTGAGCTCCTGCTATAAGGAGAACTGAGCTCCTGCTATAAGGAGAACTGAGCTCCTGGTATAAGGAGAACTGAGCTCCTGGTATAAGGAGAACTGAGCTCCTGCTATAAGGAGAACTGAGCTCCTGCTATAAGGAGAACTGAGCTCCTGGTATAAGGAGAACTGAGCTCCTGCTATAAGGAGAACTGACCTCCTGCTATAAGGAGAACTGAGCTCCTGCTATAAGGAGAACTGACCTCCTGCTATAAGGAGAACTGACCTCCTGCTATAAGGAGAACTGAGCTCCTGCTATAAGGAGAACTGAGCTCCTGCTATAAGGAGAACTGACCTCCTGCTATAAGGAGAACTGAGCTCCTGCTATAAGGAGAACTGACCTCCTGCTATAAGGAGAACTGACCTCCTGCTATAAGGAGAACTGAGCTCCTGCTATAAGGAGAACTGAGCTCCTGCTATAAGGAGAACTGAGCTCCTGCTATAAGGAGAACTGAGCTCCTGTTATAAGGAGAACTGAGCTCCTGCTATAAGGAGAACTGAGCTCCTGCTATAAGGAGAACTGAGCTCCTGCTATAAGGAGAACTGACCTCCTGCTATAAGGAGGAGAACTGAGCTCCTGGTATAAGGAGAACTGAGCTCCTGCTATAAGGAGAACTGACCTCCTGCTATAAGGAGAACTGAGCTCCTGTTATAAGGAGAACTGAGCTCCTGCTATAAGGAGAACTGACCTCCTGGTATAAGGAGAACTGAGCTCCTGTTATAAGGAGGAGAACTGAGCTCCTGGTATAAGGAGAACTGAGCTCCTGCTATAAGGAGAACTGACCTCCTGCTATAAGGAGAACTGAGCTCCTGCTATAAGGAGAACTGAGCTCCTGCTATAAGGACAACTGACCTCCTGGTATAAGGAGAACTGAGCTCCTGTTATAAGGAGGAGAACTGAGCTCCTGGTATAAGGAGAACTGAGCTCCTGCTATAAGGAGAACTGACCTCCTGCTATAAGGAGAACTGAGCTCCTGTTATAAGGAGAACTGAGCTCCTGCTATAAGGAGAACTGAGCTCCTGTTATAAGGAGGAGAACTGAGCTCCTGCTATAAGGAGAACTGAGCTCCTGCTATAAGGAGAACTGAGCTCCTGCTATAAGGAGAACTGAGCTCCTGCTATAAGGAGAACTGAGCTCCTGTTATAAGGAGAACTGACCTCCTGCTATAAGGAGAACTGAGCTCCTGCTATAAGGAGAACTGAGCTCCTGCTATAAGGAGAACTGAGCTCCTGTTATAAGGAGAACTGACCTCCTGCTATAAGGAGAACTGAGCTCCTGCTATAAGGAGAACTGAGCTCCTGCTATAAGGAGAACTGGTCTCCTGCTATAAGGAGAACTGAGCTCCTGGTATAAGGAGAACTGACCTCCTGCTATAAGGAGAACTGAGCTCCTGGTATAAGGAGGAGAACACCTTGTGGAGGATAATTATTCTGATTAATGATAGGATACATTCTGATTGATGATGGGATACATAGTGATTGATGATAGGATACATATTGATTGATGATAGGATACATAGTGATTGATGATGGGATACATAGTGATTGATGATAGGATACATAGTGATTGATGATAGGATACATAGTGATTCATAATAAGATACATAGTGATTGATGATAGGATACATAGTGATTGATGATGGGATACATAGTGATTGATGATAGGATACATAGTGATTGATGATAGGATGCATAGTGATTGATGATGGGATACATAGTGATTGATGATAGGATACATAGTGATTGATGATAGGATACATAGTGATTCATAATAAGATACATAGTGATTCATGATAGGATGCATAGTGATTGATGATAGGATACATAGTGATTGATGATAGGACACATAGTGATTGATGATAGGATACATAGTGATTGATGATAGGATACATAGTGATTGATGATAGGATACATAGTGATTGATGATAGGATACATAGTGATTCATAATAAGATACATAGTGATTCATGATAGGATGCATAGTGATTGATGATAGGATACATAGTGATTGATGATAGGATACATAGTGATTGATGATAGGATACATAGTGATTGATGATAGGATACATAGTGATTGATGATAGGATACATAGTGATTGATGATAGGATACATAGTGATTGATGATAGGATACATAGTGATTGATGATAGGATACATAGTGATTGATGATAGGATACATAGTGATTGATGATAGGATACATAGTGATTGATGATAGGATACATAGTGATTGATGATAGGATACATAGTGATTGATGATAGGATACATAGTGATTGATGATAGGACACATAGTGATTGATGATAGGATACATAGTGATTGATGATAGGATACATAGTGATTGATGATAGGATACATAGTGATGAATGGTAGTATACATAGTGATTGATGATAGGACACATAGTGATTGATGATAGGATACATAGTGATTGATGATAGGATACATAGTGATTGATGATAGGATACATAGTGATTCATGATAGGATACATAGTGATTGATGATAGGATACATAGTGATTGATGATAGGACACATAGTGATTGATGATAGGATACATAGTGATTGATGATAGGATACATAGTGATTGATGATAGGATACATAGTGATTGCTGATAGGATACATAGTGATTGATGATAGGACACATAGTGATTGATGATAGCATACATAGTGATTGATGATATGATACATAGTGATTGATGATAGGATACATAGTGATTGATGATTGGACACATAGTGATTGATGATAGCATACATAGTGATTGATGATAGGATACATAGTGATTGATGATAGGATACATAGTGATTGATGATAGGATACATAGTGATTGATGATAGGATACATAGTGATTGATGATAGGATACATAGTGATTGATGATAGGATACATAGTGATTGATGATAGGATACATAGTGATTGATGATAGGATACATAGTGATGCCTGATGATATGGGGATATGTACAGGAGCCAGCGTATAGTTCTCTAAGTGTCTAGAACCATTGAGACTTTCTGTTCGGGGTAGTTCTCTGTTCACATCTCCATGCGTTTCCCCAGGTGGCTAGTTGTCTGTGCAGACAAACTCTCCAAGTCTTCTAGTAAACTCAGTAATACCAATTAAGTAATACCACTCTTCTCGTCAAAGCTTTTCTCTGATACACACACACACACACACACACACACACACACACACACACACACACACACACACACCATAAACTAACAGGTGGAGAGGGGGAACTTCACAAAATCATGCAATCAGTCTGGAGCAGGCGGCATGCAGTGGCTGTTGAGAGGAGAGGAGAGGAGGAGAAGAGAGGAGAGGAGAGGTGGAGAGGAGAGGAGAGGATGAGAGAGGAGAGCAGGGGAGAGGAGGAGAGTAGAGGAGAGAGCAGGGGAGAGGATGAGAGAGGAGAGCAGGGGAGAGGAGGAGAGTAGAGGAGAGAGCAGGGGAGAGGATGAGAGAGGAGAGAGCAGGGGAGAGGATGAGAGAGGAGGGCAGGGGAGAGGAGGAGAGTAGAGGAGAGAGCAGGGGAGAGGATGAGAGAGGAGGGCAGGGGAGAGGAGGAGAGTAGAGAGGAGAGAGCAGGGGAGAGGATGAGAGAGGAGAGCAGGGGGAGAGGAGGAGAGTAGAGGAGAGAGCAGGGGAGAGGATGAGAGAGGAGAGCAGGGGAGAGGAGGAGAGTAGAGGAGAGAGCAGGGGAGAGGATGAGAGAGGAGAGAGCAGGGGAGAGGATGAGAGAGGAGGGCAGGGGAGAGGAGGAGAGTAGAGGAGAGAGCAGGGGAGAGGATGAGAGAGGAGAGCAGGGGAGAGGAGGAGAGTAGAGGAGAGAGCAGGGGAGAGGATGAG
This sequence comes from Oncorhynchus masou masou, assembly GCF_036934945.1. Lineage (NCBI taxonomy): Eukaryota > Metazoa > Chordata > Actinopteri > Salmoniformes > Salmonidae > Oncorhynchus > Oncorhynchus masou. The sequence goes on along the minus strand of NW_027014485.1, from coordinate 288,527 downwards.
AGAGGAGAGCAGGGGAGAGGAGGAGAGTAGAGGAGAGAGCAGGGGAGAGGATGAGAGAGGAGAGCAGGGGAGAGGAGGAGAGTAGAGGAGAGAGCAGGTGAGAGGATGAGAGAGGAGAGCAGGGGAGAGGAGGAGAGTAGAGGAGAGAGCAGGGGAGAGGAGGGAGGAGAGGAGAGGAGGGAGAAGAGGAGAGGAGGGAGAGGAGAAGAGTAGAGGAGAGGAGGAGAGAAGAGAGCAGGGGAGAGGAGGAGAGTAGAGGAGAGAGCTGAGAGAGGAGAGCAGGGGAGAGGAGGAGAGTAGAGGAGAGAGCAGGGGAGAGGATGATAGAGGAGAGCAGGGGAGAGGAGGAGAGTAGAGGAGAGAGCAGGGGAGAGGATGAGAGAGGAAAGAGCAAGGGAGAGGATGAGAGAGGAGGGCAGGGGAGAGGAGGAGAGAGGAGAGCAGGGGAGAGGAGGAGAGTAGAGGAGAGAGCAGGGGAGAGGATGAGAGAGGAGAGCAGGGGAGAGGAGGAGAGTAGAGGAGAGAGCAGGGGAGAGGATGAGAGAGGAGAGCAGGGGAGAGGAGGAGAGTAGAGGAGAGAGCAGGGGAGAGGATGAGAGAGGAGAGCAGGGGAGAGGAGGAGAGTAGAGGAGAGAGCAGGGGAGAGGATGAGAGAGGAGAGCAGGGGAGAGGAGGAGAGTAGAGGAGAGAGCAGGGGAGAGGATGAGAGAGGAGAGAGCAGGGGAGAGGTTGAGAGAGGAGGGCAGGGGAGAGGATGAGAGAGGAGAGCAGGGGAGAGGATGAGAGAGGAGAGCAGGGGAGAGGAGGAGAGTAGAGGAGAGAGCAGGGGAGAGGATGAGAGAGGAGAGCAGGGGAGAGGAGGAGAGTAGAGGAGAGAGCAGGGGAGAGGATGAGAGAGGAGAGCAGGGGAGAGGAGAGCAGGATGAGAAGAGAGGATTCTAGTTACCACTGTGCCCTGGTAGAAACCATTCCAGTTACCACTGTGCCCTGGTAGAAACCATTCTAGTTACCACTGTGCCCTGATAGAAGCCATTCTAGTTACCACTGTGCCCTGATAGAAACCATTCTAGTTACCACTGTGCCCTGATAGAAACCATTCTAGTTACGACTGTGCCCTGATAGAAACCATTCTAGTTACCACTGTGCCCTGATAGAAACCATTCTAGTTACCACTGTGCCCTGATAGAAACCATTCTAGTTACCACTGTGCCCTGGTAGAAACCATTCTAGTTACCACTGTGCCCTGATAGAAGCCATTCTAGTTACCACTGTGCCCTGATAGAAACCATTCTAGTTACCACTGTGCCCTGATAGAAACCATTCTAGTTACCACTGTGCCCTGATAGAAACCATTCTAGTTACCACTGTGCCCTGATAGAAACCATTCTAGTTACCACTGTGCCCTGATAGAAACCATTCTAGTTACCACTGTGCCCTGGTAGAAACCATTCTAGTTACCACTGTGCCCTGATAGAAGCCATTCTAGTTACCACTGTGCCCTGATAGAAACCATTCTAGTTACCACTGTGCCCTGATAGAAACCATTCTAGTTACCACTGTGCCCTGATAGAAACCATTCTAGTTACCACTGTGCCCTGATAGAAACCATTCTAGTTACGACTGTGCCCTGATAGAAACCATTCTAGTTACCACTGTGCCCTGATAGAAACCATTCTAGTTACGACTGTGCCCTGATAGAAACCATTCTAGTTACCACTGTGCCCTGATAGAAACCATTCTAGTTACCACTGTGCCCTGATAGAAACCATTCTAGTTACCACTGTGCCCTGATAGAAACCATTCTAGTTACCACTGTGCCCTGATAGAAACCATTCTAGTTAACACTGTGCCCTGATAGAAACCATTCTAGTTACCACTGTGCCCTGATAGAAACCATTCTAGTTACCACTGTGCCCTGATAGAAACCATTCTAGTTACCACTGTGCCCTGATAGAAACCATTCTAGTTACCACTGTGCCCTGATAGAAACCATTCTAGTTACCACTGTGCCCTGATAGAAAACATTCTAGTTACGGCAAAGGACTCTCTGAGGATGCAAATCATCCAGCTTAGATAACAAGAAAGACTAGATAGTACATGGATGGGAGATAACAGGAAAGACTAGATAGTACATGGATGGGAGATAACAGGAAAGACTAGATAGTACATGGATGGGAGATAACAGGAAAGACTAGATAGTACATGGATGGGAGATAACAGGAAAGACTAGATAGTACATGGATGGGAGATAACAGGAAAGACTAGATAGTACATGGATGGGAGATAACAGGAAAGATAGTACATGGATGGGAGATAACAGGAAAGACTAGATAGTACATGGATGGGAGATAACAGGAAAGACTAGATAGTACATGGATGGGAGATAACAGGAAAGACTAGATAGTACATGGATGGGAGATAACAGGAAAGATAGTACATGGATGGGAGATAACAGGAAAGACTAGATAGTACATGGATGGGAGATAACAGGAAAGACTAGATAGTACATGGATGGGAGATAACAGGAAAGACTAGATAGTACATGGATGGGAGATAACAGGAAAGACTAGATAGTACATGGATGGGAGATAACAGGAAAGACTAGATAGTACATGGATGGGAGATAACAGGAAAGACTAGATAGTACATGGATGGGAGATAACAGGAAAGACTAGATAGTACATGGATGGGAGATAACAGGAAAGACTAGATAGTACATGGATGGGAGATAACAGGAAAGATAGTACATGGATGGGAGATAACAGGAAAGACTAGATAGTACATGGATGGGAGATAACAGGAAAGACTAGATAGTACATGGATGGGAGATAACAGGAAAGACTAGATAGTACATGGATTGGAGATAACAGGAAAGACTAGATAGTACATGGATGGGAGATAACAGGAAAGACTAGATAGTACATGGATGGGAGATAACAGGAAAGACTAGATAGTACATGGATGGGAGATAACAGGAAAGACTAGATAGTACATGGATGGGAGATAACAGGAAAGATAGTACATGGATGGGAGATAACAGGAAAGACTAGATAGTACATGGATGGGAGATAACAGGAAAGACTAGATAGTACATGGATGGGAGATAACAGGAAAGATAGTACATGGATGGGAGATAACAGGAAAGATAGTACATGGATGGGATCCTGATATTCTTCTGCCCCATTTACATCGTGACGTATTTCATTACGCCGTACGTCATCTTCACAAAGTCTTGCCCCGCTACTGACAGGACAGGTGTAGTGTTTGCAAGGCAAGATGGAGGACTGGCTGTCTCTCGTAAGAGATCCCATTATTTTGGAAGATTGCAAAATATGACCTTTTCATTAAAGACAGGATAAATGTATTGTTTTAGGTGATTTAAGACATGTTTTCATTAGTTACTTTTTCCTCAACTTGTTTCTCTAACTTTAAAGCAGGTCAAGCTAGCTTGTACTGCAGAGCAAGCTAGGCTAGGCTGGGTTGACGTTACCATTGTAGCTAGCATACTATGGGGACAAAACCTGTGTTCATTTTCATTCAGTCAACACTTGAAACATAGTAACGTGTGTGTGTGTGTGTGTGTGTGTGCGAAGCCATTTGCGTGCCCGTTTGTGTGTGTTTATACATGAATGTGAGTACAGGGAATGAGAAAGAGACAAACAAACAAAGAACCTGCAAGAAGAATAGAACCTGACTCCGTTACCATAGCAACTCAGCTGCATCTCTCAGGTAGGGGGACTACTGTACGACAATAGCTCTGCTTAAAGACCTGCTTCGTTAATTAATGGCTTTTGGCATCAGGAGTTTGGAGCATCCCTTGCCTATATCAGACTTTCCTCAGGCACTGTTTATGCAGTGGAGGATTGCCTGTTTAATGTTATTTACATCACAATAATAGGATTAAAGATGAATTATGCTAATGTCAAGCTAATGTTATTGACTGTGCAGATAATTATCTCTCTGGGTGATACAGTAAACTCCAAAAAATGCGGGCTTAAAAACAATCCAATTTGCGTTCTTTGGTAACACAGCGCTGGGTAAATATTGGACAGAACATTCACAGGGTTGTTTTGACCCAGCCAGTTGGATTGAGTGAATGCATGTTGGGTTGTTGGCCTTACCCAAACATGGGCTAACTTAACCATCAGTTGGATGTTTTTTATTTTAATGTTGGTTTGACCTCGTAGCTGGATCTTTTTGAATGTAATCCTTAGGTTATTGTCAGGAGGTGTGGCTTATTAGATGTGTGACTTTCAGATAGATCTTATTGGCCATCGTCATCATGTTAACATACTGCATGTTTAAATGTTCCTTTAAAAGTTTAGCATTGTCACGATCGTCGTAATAACACTCGGATCAAAGCGCAGCGTGGAATCGGTTTGATATTTTTATTGAAGTGAACCGCACAAAAAACAATAAAGAATAAACGAAACGTGACGTTCTGGAGTGCTCACAGGCAACAACATAAAAACAAGATCCCACAAAACACAGTGGGGAAATGGCTGCCTAAATATGATCCCCAATCAGAGACAACGCTAAACAGCTGCCTCTGATTGGGAACCATACCAGGCCAACATAGAAATGAAACAACCTAGATTACCCACCCTAGTCACACCCCGACCTAACCAAAATAGAGAATAAAAAGGCTCTTTGCGGTCGGGGCATGACACATAAGCATTTTACATATTATTCTAGAATATTAATATTTTTCTTGACACATTACAATGAGGTGGTATTTATTTCAGCAATTGGATTTCATAGGTTTTTAGGGAACTCATACACATCTGTAAGCCTCATTGAAGCTACAAAAAATGTCAATGTTCAACCTTAACATGTGATAACTATACAACAGAAAAGATAAATGACATTTACTCTCACAGGTGGCTAAAAACAACTATGTTAAAGCCACGCCCCTATGTCTCCAGTCTTCTGATCTGCCCTGCTGGGTCATATATCAATAACACAGGATAAACAACCCAACTTTGCTCTTTTTATAGAATACTTCCCAACTAAGTGACCCAATGCCTGAAACCCAGCAGTTGGGTCAACCAAACAACCCAGCATTGTTTTGAGTGTAATAATGCATATCACGTATACATTATTCTAATGTAATATCATGTATATCCTTATTGTAATATAATGTTAACATTACTCTAATATGATATCCACTATGTTATTACAGGAATAATGTGTTCTCCAAACAAGCCGTTTCCTTCCTAAATTAGCGCATTTCCACCTCTGGGGTGGTGATGGAGTGTGACCGCATTACAGCCGTGCGTAATTGGCCGACTCCGACCATGGTAAAGGAGGTGCAGCGTTTTTTTAGGGTTTGCCAAGTACTGCAGGAGGTTTATCCAGGGTTTTGGTCAGGTGGCTGCTCCCATTACATCAGCGGGGGGGGCGCGTTTGCGGTGGTCAGCGGAGGTGGACAGAGCCTTCAGTCATCTGAAGGAGCTGTTCACCGACGCTCCCGTGCTGGCTCATCCGGACCCCTCTTTGGCGTTCCTAGTGGAGGTGGACGCGTCCGAGGCTGGGGTTGGAGCCGTGCTGTCACAGAGCTCTGGTTTCTTTTCGAGGAAGCTCGGTCCGGCAGAGTGGAACTATGGCGTGGGGGACCGGGATTTGTTAGCTGTGGTAAAAGCTCTGAAGGTGTGGAGACATTGGCTTGAGGGGGCCAAGCACCCTTTCCTCATCTGGACTGACCATCGTAATCTGGAGTATATCAGGACAGCGAGGAGATTGAATCCGCGTCAGGCAAGGTGGGCCATGTTTTTTTTTACCAGATTTCGGTTCACGATCTCCTATAGGCCAGGCTCTCTTAATACTAAGGCCGACGCGCTGTCCCGTCTCCATGACACTGAGGAGCGGTCCATCGATCCTACTCCCATCCTTCCAGCTTCATGTCTGGTAGCACCGGTGGTATGGGAGTGTCCAGCGGGTGTTCAGTACGTGCCGCTTATTGTTCGTGATCGTTTGATTCGATGGGCCCATATGCTACCCTCTTCGGATCATCCTGGTATTGAGAGGACAGTGTGGGGTCTTAGGGGGAAGTACTGGTGGCCCACTTTGACCAAGGACATGAGGTTTTATGTCTCCTCCTGCTTGATGTGCACTCAGAGCAGAGTTCCTAGACACCTGCCTAGAGGGACGTTACAGCCCCTCCCGGTTCCACAACGGCCGTGGTTGCATTTGTCGGTGGATTTTCTCACTGACCTTCCCTCGTCTCAGGGGAACACCACGATCCTGGTCGTTGTGGATCGGTTTTCTATGTCCTGCCCTCTCATCCCGTTGCCCATTCTCCCTGCCGGCCCTACAGACTGCGGAGGCCCCGTTTACCCACGTCTTCCGGCACTATGGGTTCCTGAGGATTGGGATCCCCAGTTCACGTCCAGAGTTTGGAGAGTGTTTATGGAGCGTCTGGGGGTCTCGATTAGCCTGACCTTGGGTTTTCACCCCGAGAGTAATGGGCAGGTGGAGAGAGTGAACCAGGATGTGGGTAGGTTTCTGCGGTCATATTGCAAGGACTGGCCAGGTGAATGGGCGAGGTACGTCCCATGTGCGGAGGTGGCTCAGAATTCACTCCGCCACTCCTCCACTAACATGTCACCTTTCCAGTGCGTATTGGGCTACCAGCCGGTCCTGGCCCCATGGCATCAGAGCCAGACCGAAGCTCCTGCGATAGAGGAATGGGGGCAGCGCTCGAAGGAGACCTGGAGAGCCGTCCGGGAATCACTTAAACAAGCTGGTAGACGGCAGAAGAGGAGCGCTGACCGTCACCGCAGTGAGGCCCCTATGTTCGCACCGGGGGACCGGATCTGGCTCTCGCCCCAAAACTTGCCCCTCCGCCTGCCCTGCCGGAAGATGGGGCCGCAGTGTTCGGGCGGCACTCGCCGGTCATTGTCGCCGGTCTACTAGCCGCCCCTTTTCCTTTTCTGTTTGTTATGTCTTATTGGTTGTACCTGTTTCTTATTTGAGTTTTGGTTCAGGACTATTTAAGCCTGTTAGGCCCACCTGCTTTTGTGCAGGCTTGTTTTCTGTTAGTCTAGGTTGGTTGCGTGTTGTGTTCCCTGTCTGTTTGTGCCCAGTTTTGGGTTGGACACTTTTGCCTTCGCCTGTTGTTTTTGATGTTAATTGTGGATACCGCAATAAAGTTGGGTTTCCCCCATTTTCCTCTGCTCTCTGCGCTTGACTCAGCACCCACCACCCCTGGCTGTGTGACAAATACAGCATATCCCAGTTGTCACAGAACAGAGGAGAGAGGATGGATCTACTCATAATGAAAAGGAAACATGTTATTTTCTGATAAATAGTGTTATTTGCTCTGAGAAGGGAATCCAACAAGGAATAGTAATACATACTGTTTTTTTATCGCTTTGGTGCAAGTATGGGGTACATTTTCACAGAGTTTTAATTTCATTGTATTATTTTTTTAAAAATTTAAGGGATCAGCTTCAATAGTGCAGAAAGATTGTAGATTACATCCATGTAATTGTCTGCATCATTTCCAATCCCCCAAATATGAATATATATATACATACACACACACACACACACACACACACACACACACACACACACACACACACACACACACACACACACACACACACATATACATATACATATATATATATATATTCCTTTATTATATTCCCCTAACCCTAACATCCCTCCCCTAGTTGGAGTCAACTAATGGACAACAACACTTAGGCTTCTACTTCCAGCTGATAGTATACTATATAAACGTACAGACACAATGTATTTTAAAGCTATCTTTTGTTTGTTTTTAATCCCATCCTTCAGCTACCAACAACCCCTCTCATCTATCTCTGAATCCCATCCTCCAGCTCCCATCAACCCCTCCCATCTATCTCTGAATCCCATCCTTCAGCTCCCATCAACCCCTCCCATCTATCTCTGAATCCCATCCTTCAGCTACCATCAACCCCTCTCATCTATCTCTGAATCCCATCCTTCAGCTACCATCAACCCCTCTCATCTATCTCTGAATCCCATCCTCCAGCTCCCATCAACCCCTCCCATCTATCTCTGAATCCCATCCTTCAGCTCCCATCAACCCCTCCCATCTATCTCTGAATCCCATCCTTCAGCTCCCATCAACCCCTCCCATCTATCTCTGAATCCCATCCTTCAGCTCCAATCAACCCCTCCCATCTATCTCTGAATCCCATCCTTCAGCTACCAGCAACCCCTCTCATCTATCTCTGAATCCCATCCTTCAGCTCCCGTCAACTCATCTCATCTATCTCTGAATCACATCCTTCAGCTCCCATCAACTCATCTCATCTATCTCTGAATCCCATCCTTCAGCTCCCATCAACTCATCTCATCTATCTCTGAATCCCATCCTTCAGCTCCCATCAATCCCTCCCATCTGTCTCTGAATCCCATCCTTCAGCTTCCATCAACTCATCTCATCTATCTCTGAATCCCATCCTTCAGCTCCCATCAACCCCTCCCATCTATCTCTGAATCCCATCCTTCAGCTCCCATCAACCCCTCCCATCTATCTCTGAATCCCACCCTTCAGCTACTAGCAATCCCTCTCATCTATCTCTGAATCCCATCCTTCAGCTCCCATCAACTCATCTCATCTATCTCTGAATCCCATCCTTCAGCTCCCATCAACCCCTCCCATCTATCTCTGAATCCCATCCTTCAGCTCCAATCAACCCCTCCCATCTATCTCTGAATCCCACCCTTCAGCTACTAGCAATCCCTCTCATCTATCTCTGAATCCCATCCTCCAGCTACCATCAACCACTCTCATCTGTCTCTGAATCCCATCCTTCAGCTTCCATCAACTCATCTCATCTATCTCTGAATCCCGTCCTTCAGCTCCCATCAACTCATCTCATCTATCTCTGAATCCCATCCTTCAGCTCCCATCAACTCATCTCATCTATCTCTGAATCCCATCCTTCAGCTACCATCAACCCATCTCATCTATCTCTGAATCCCATCCTTCAGCTCCCATCAACTCATCTCATCTATCTCTGAATCCCATCCTTCAGCTCCCATCAACTCATCTCATCTATCTCTGAATCCCATCCTTCAGCTCCCATCAATCCCTCCCATCTGTCTCTGAATCCCATCCTTCAGCTTCCATCAACTCATCTGATCTATCTCTGAATCCCATCCTTCAGCTCCCATCAACCCATCTCATCTATCTCTGAATCCCATCCTTCAGCTCCCATCAACCCCTCCCATCTATCTCTGAATCCCATCCTTCAGCTCCCATCAACTCATCTCATCTATCTATCGAAAATCAGCAAAAAAAGAAATGCCTTTTTCAAAACCCTGTCTTTCTAAGATAATTTGTAAAAATTGAAATAACTTCACAGATCTTCATTGTAAAGGGTTTAAACACTGTTTCCATGCTGGTTCAATGAACCATAAACAATGAATGAACATGCACCTGTGGAACGGTGGTTAAGACACTAACAGCTTACAGACGGTAGGCAATTAAGGTCACAGTTGTGAAAATTTAGGACACGAAAGAGGGTAAACGGGGTAATATACTGTCAAGTACTGTAACATACTACATTCATCAGAGGTCCAGTTGAAACATGTATCTTCCATGTTGCGGCTATTGGATGAACTACATTGAGAAGACATCATGAGGTGGTGTTTTGGTGATTTAACCAATGTACTCATTGCACTGTATTTCAGTTCAATTAAATCTTGGATCAAAGGTTGTGTGTTGAAAGATCTCTACAAACAAAATGGATGCACAATGACAGGTTTCAAATGTAACGGTTTTCTTCCTGGGAAGGAGAGGAGGACCAAAATGCAGCGTGGTTATTTATAAACATCTTTAATGAAAGATGAAAACGTGAACACTATACAAAATAAGAAACCGTGGAAAAACCAAAACAGTCCTAACTGGTGCAAAACACAGAGACAGGAACAACCACCCACAAAACACCCAAAGAATATGGCTGCCTAAATATGGTTCCCAATCAGAGACAACGATAAACACCTGCCTCTGATTGAGAACCACTCCAGGCAGCCATAGACTTACATAGAACACTACACTGAACACAACCCCATAAATCTACAAAACCCCTAGATAAGACAAAACACATAAATCACCCATGTCACACCCTGGCCTAACCAAAATAATAAAGAAAAGACAGATAACTAAGGCCAGGGCGTGACAGTAAGACTGACTGTGTAAAACGTCTTATCAGTTAGGAGTTTTTAAAATGCACCACACCCTTGTGAAAATAGTACCAAAGAGATTTAAAAACCTGGAGTATTACCTCCTGATGTGTGTGTGTGTGTGTGTGTGTGTGTGTGTGTGTGTGTGTGTGTGTGTGTGTGTGTGTGTGTGTGTGTGTGTGTGTGTGTGAGCTGCTACTCTGACATTCATCAAGTGTTAAGTTCATATTTACTTTTTGATATTAATTAAGTTCATTTTTGCTATTTGGCCTTTTCTGTGTAAACACAACGATATGAGTCCTCAACTTCACAGATGTAAAAAATACACTCATTCCCTATATAGTGCACTACTTTTGACCAGGGTCCTGTGGTACACTACAGAGGTAATAGGGGTCCATTTGGGATGCAACCAGGATCCAGATGACTGATTCATTCAGGATACTATTAATAGACAACCCAAACCAAGATGATATGTGTTACGCACAATAGGTTCTACTTCTTTTTGCAAACACATTTTTACATCTCCTCAGTCAGTTGCTATGGTGAGGTCTGATAGGCTGAATGTTCATTTGAACAATATTATACCTGATACAGGATGCGTCCCAAATGGCACCCTGTTCCCTATATAGTGGACTATTGGCCAAATCTCTAAAGGGCTCTGTTCAAACATAGTGCATTATCTAGGGAACAGGGTGCTATTTAGGAGGCATACTGGGTGATGCGTAGTTCTCTCTAAAGGGACTGAAGGTGTTATATAACTTTGGGTCGTTTTCGGTCGTATTTTTCATGTTTCAATTTGCTACTGGGCTTTACAAGTGTCTCCAGTTTAAGACTGTGTGTGTGTGTGTGTGTGTGTGTGTGTGTGTGTGTGTGTGTGTGTGTGTGTGTGTGTGTGTGTGTGTGTGTGTGTGTGTGTGTGTGTGTGTGTGTGTGTGTGTGTGTGTGTGTCACCAGGGAAGAGAAATCGGAGACTTAGGAGACATCATCATGTCTGTCAATTTGAGGTCAGTGTTTAACTATACTTGTGGGGACCAGAGTAAGTAACTATACAAGTAACTATACTTGTAAACCAACCAAAATGTTGACCAACTGGGGACATTTTGTTAGTCCCCACAAGGTCCAATGCTATTTCTAGGAGGTTTTGGGGTAAGGTTAGAATAAGTATTACGGTTAGAGTTGGGATTAGGGTTAGGAGCTAGTGTTAGGGTTAGGAGCTAGTGTTAGGATAGGAGCTAGTGTTGGGGTTAGGAGCTAGTGTTAGGATAGGAGCTAGTGTTAGGATAGGAGCTAGTGTTGGGGTTAGGAGCTAGTGTTAGGATAGGAGCTAGTGTTGGGGTTAGGAGCTAGTGTTAGGGTTAGGAGCTAGTGTTAGGATAGGACCTAGTGTTAGGGTTAGGAGCTAGTGTTAGGATAGGAGCTAGTGTTGGGGTTAGGAGCTAGTGTTAGGGTTAGGAGCTAGTGTTTAGGGTTAGGTTTGTGGGTTAAGGTTAGAATAAGTATTAGGTTTAGAATTGGGATTAGGGTTAGGAGCTAGTGTTAGGATAGGAGCTAGTGTTAGGTTAGGAGCTAGTGTTAGGATAGGAACTAGTGTTAGGGTTAGAGTTGGGATTAGGGTTAGGAGCTAGGGTTAGGAGCTAGTGTTAGGGTTAGGAGCTAGTGTTAGGGTTAGGAGCTAGTGTTAGGGTTAGGAGCTAGTGTTAGGTTAGGTTTGTGGGTTAAGGTTAGGGTTAGGAGCTAGTGTTAGGTTAGGTTTGTGGGTTAAGGTTAGGGTTAGGAGCTAGTGTTAGGGTTAAGTTTGTGGGTTAAGGTTAAGGTTAGGGTTAGGAGCTAGTGTTAGGGTTAGGAGCTAGTGTTAGGTTAGGAGCTAGTGTTAGGTTAGGAGCTAGTGTTAGGGTTAGGAGCTAGTGTTAGGGTTAGGAGCTAGTGTTAGGGTTAGGAGCTAGTGTTAGGTTAGGTTTGTGGGTTAAGGTTAGGGTTCGGAGCTCGTGTTAGGGTTAGGAGCTAGTGTTAGGTTAGGAGCTAGTGTTAGGTTAGGAGCTAGTGTTAGGGTTAGGAGCTAGTGTTAGGGTTAGGAGCTAGTGTTAGGTTAGGAGCTAGAGATAGGGTTAGGAGCTAGTGTTAGGGTTAGGACCTAGTGTTAGGGTTAGGAGCTAGTGTTAGGGTTAGGAGCTAGTGTTAGGGTTAGGACCTAGTGTTAGGTTAGGAGCTAGTGTTAGGTTAGGAGCTAGTGTTAGGGTTAGGAGCTAGTGTTAGGGTTAGGTTTGTGGGTTAAGGTTAGGGTTCGGAGCTAGTGTAAGGGTTAGGAGCTAGTGTTAGGGTTAGGTTTGTGGGTTAAGGTTAAGGTTAGGGTTAGGAGCTAGTGTTAGGGTTAGGAGCTAGTGTAAGGGTTAGGAGCTAGTGTTAGGGTTAGGAGCTAGTGTTAGGGTTAGTTTGTGGGTTAAGGTTAGGGTTAGGAGCTAGTGTTAGGTTAGGTTTGTGGGTTAAGGTTAAGGTTAGGGTTAGGGAAAATAAGATTTTGAATGGGATTGACTTGTGTGTCCCCACAAGGTTAGTTGTACAAGACTGTGTGTGTGTGTGTACGTGGGTGTGTGATTGTGTGTGTGTGTGCGCCTGCGTGCTTTGGTAATGTGATGTCTGCTGATGTTATGAGGACTAATGTTGTTGTTACATTTCCTGCTAAAAGCCAGTGGATGATGCACCCTCTTCAGCTAAATATAAACACACACACACACACACACACACACACACACACACACACACACACACACACACACACACACACACACACACACACACACACACACACACACACACACACACACACACACACACACACACACACAGTACCACAGAAGCAGCATGGTCACTAGCCACAGAGTACCACAGAAACCCTGTGCCTCGAGCCAGGAGGGTATTTAATCAATAAATGGTTTGTGGTTGTTTACGTTATTAAACTAATTCTATGGCCAGGCTTGTTCAGCTGTTTATACCACAGATGCCCAATGAATAGCAGAAACCATTATGTCATCACTTAGGCTACTTAGTGTCCCTAAACGTCCGTGTACAGAGACGGATCTACTGTGTATGAAGCAGACCAGGATTCAAACAGCATTTGTTTTCTTTCAAAACTGTGAGTGTTTTGTGAAGCCCTGCCTGGGGTGCCAGATGGGAGGGGCTGGCAGTACTTTTAGGACTATTCCAAAGGTTAAATTGCACCAGGCAATTTCAATCAAGCACAGATAAAGTGTTTGGAGGAAGAAAAACAAACACTATTTGAAGCCATGTACAAACACAGCCTTAGTTTGACCTAAAAGACATTTACATTTTTTTTACAATCACTTTGGGACTCATTTCGGAACCTTGATGTCATTTTAAAAAACTAACTCATAGACACAAAATTCACAAAGTGCAAATTTTTCAAAACTCTTTTTCCAACTGCTTGGATACAATACACATAAAGCTAGGATCATTTTTTCATTGAACTAAAATCACCTGTTCAAAATGACACAACTTAACATCAAAGTATTACCATTTCAAAATGCAATTCACACATTACATCTGAGATGACTGTCTATTCATTTCATTACAATGATCTAACTATCAATTGATACAACTGCTCAAAATGATAAGTAACTGTTGCGTTACTCTTAATGCATCGTTTTATGGAAACTGACAAACAATATTCCATGTTTAGATCATGAAAGTTTCAGGATAGCGAGATCCATTGACACCAATGACCGTGGAACATGAACCGACTGGACTACATTATCTATGGATGTAATATTTCATCATCATTCTTTATCAGACACTGTTTCTCTGGTCTCATGTACCACTTCTCCAGACCATGTTTTCATATTTGACATTACTGTGCACTCACCGGCCACTTTATTAGGTACACCCATCTAGTACTGGGTGGGACCCCCCCCCCCCCCCGACTGTAGTGCATAACAATCCCAGGAAGGCAGCTGTTTCTGAGATGCTGGAATCACCATGTGTGGAATCAACAATCATACCACTGTCAAAGTTGCTTAGATTACGCATCTTGCCCATTCTAATGTTTGGTCAAACAACATCTAAAGATATCTACTCTATATAGTCTATATATTGAGTTGCAGGCAGCCACATGATTCGCTGTTTGAATGTAACCTTCCTTGATGAGCTAAATCAGGTCTGTAGAGCTGATGGTATGACCTATGTCATTGTGTGGGATAATGTCAGGTTCCACCATGCTCAAATGGTGCAAGCCTGGTTTCAGGCCCATCCACAATTTACCACCCTGTACTTACCCCCATACTCTCCTTTCCTTAACCCGATTGAGGAATTTTTCTCCACATGGAGGTGGAAGGTATATGATAGGCGCTGTCATGAACAAGCCACCCTTCTCCAGGCCATGGATGACGCATGCAATGACTTCCCGGCAGACCAGTGTCAGGCCTGGATTCGCCATGCCCGAAGATTCTTCCCAAGATGTTTGGCTATTGAAAACCTCCATTGTGATGTGGATGGGAACCTGTGGCCAAATCCACAAGACAGGTTTGAGGGAAATATAGAAGTACAGTAATCAATCCTTTGTTTAGCTTTTTACAGTAAGACAGGTGAAGAACACTGCAGTGATGTTTTACAGTAAACCAGGTGAGGAACACTGCAGTGATGTTTTACAGTAAGCCAGGTGAGGAACACTTCAGTGATGTTTTACAGTAAGCCAGGGGAGGAACACTGCAGTGATGTTTTACAGGAAGCCAGGTGAGGAACACTGCAGTGATGTTTTACAGTAAGCCAGGTGAGGAACACTGCAGTGATGTTTTACAGTAAGCTAGGTGAGGAACACTGCAGTGATGTTTTACAGTAAGCCAGGTGAGGAACACTGCAGTGATGTTTTACAGTAAGCCAGGTGAGGAACACTGCAGTGATGTTTTACAGTAAGCCAGGTGAGGAACACTGCAGTGATGTTTTACAGTAAGCCAGGTGAGGAACACTGCAGTGAAGTTTTACAGTAAGCCAGGTGAGGAACACTGCAGTGATGTTTTACAGTAAGCCAGGTGAGGAACACTGCAATGATGTTTTACAGTAAGCCAGGTGAGGAACACTGCAGGTAATGTTTTACTGTAGTTTTTTTCTTTTTTTGTTGCTAATTATTTTTGCTTTGATTCAGAGAAACCTGTGTGTGACGGCTTTCGTCTGGTGGAAGAGAAGCGGACCAAAATGCAGCGTGGTATTTTTGAGACATGTTTAATGACGAATGAAAACGAACAATACAAAAACAACAAACGGACCGTGAAAACCTATACAGCCTATCTGGTGACAACAAACACAGAGACAGGAACAATCACCCACGAAATACTCAAAGAATATGGCTGCCTACATATGGTTCCCAATCAGAGACAACGATAATCACCTGACTCTGATTGAGAACCGCCTCAGGCAGCCTTAGACTAATGCTAGACACCCCCAAGACAAAACACACCACAAAAAACCATGTCACACCCTGGCCTGACCAAATAAATGCAGACAAACACAAAATACTTCGACCAGGGTATTGTATTTCATCAATACATTTCATATTTTGCTCAATGATTCCACTGTGTCTGTAGTATTCTCTCTACTAGTCATTTTACAGTGATGTGTTTACGTGTAGTACCATAATGAAACATGTATCACATATTTTGTACTACAATATTTAATGATTGAACGAACAACACAATGAACGAACACAATGAAACTATCGGTATCTTGTGTGTGGGTGATCTAAATGAATGTTCCTATGTTATTTCATGATAAATGATTTAATGATGGATATTTGAACCAATGGGAGTGTAAAGAACTGTAACTTCAAGGCTTGCATCCCAAATGGCACCCTATTCTCTAGGTAGTGCACTACTTTAGACCAAACGGAGTCCCAGTGGTAGTCTGACGGAGTTTACTGGTTATAGAACAGCATGGCCCAGTTACCTACTGTACAGTGTGACTAGGATTCATTTATGGTGTGTGTGTGTGTGTGTGTGTGTGTGTGTGTGTGTGTGTGTGTGTGTGTGTGTGTGTGTGTGTGTGTGTGTGTGTGTGTGTGTGAGTGAATGAATGTGTGAGTTTGTTATAGGGAACATATGACTTAGATATACAAATCAAACATTAGCATTGTCTGTCTGTCTGTCTGTCTGTCTGTCTGTCTGTCAATTCAAGGGGCTTTATTGGCATGGGACACATATGTTAACATTTCCAAAGCAAGTGAAGTAGATAATATAGATGGAATAAACAATACAAATGAACAGTAAACATTACACTCATAACACTCACAGAAGTTCCAAAAGAATAAAGACATTACAAATGTCGGATTATGTATATATAGTGTTGTAACGATGTACAAAAGGGAAAATAAATAAAAAATAAATATGGGTTGTATTTACAATAGTGTTTGTTCTTCACTGGTTTCCCGTTTCTTGTGGCAACAGGTCACATCTTGCTGCTGTGACCTCCTGCATTTGGCAGGAGGTTAGGAAGTACAGCTCAGTTTCCACCTCATTTTGTGGGCAGTGTGCACATAGCCTGTCTTCTCATGAGAGTCAGGTCTTCCTACGGCGACCTTTCTCAATAGCAAGGTTATGCTCACTGAGTCTGTACATGGTCAAAGCTTTCTTTAAGTTTGGGTCAGTCACAGCGGTCAGGTATTCTATCACTGTGTACTCTCTGTTTAGTGCCAAATAGCATTCTAGTTTACTCAGTTTTTTTGTTAATTCATTCCAATGTGTCAAGTAATTATCTTTTTGTTTTCTCATGATTTGCTTGGATCTAATTGTGTTTCTGTCCTGGGGCTCTGGGGGGTGTGTTTGTGAACAGAGCCCCAGGACCAACTTGCTTAGGGGACCCTTCTCCAGGTTCATCTCTCTGTAGGTGATGGCTTTGTTATAGAAGGTTAACGTCTCTTTTCTGGATCTTGATAATTAGCGGGTATCGGCCTAATTCTGCTCTGCATGCATTATTTGGTGTTCTATGTTGTACACGGAGGATGTTTTTGCAGAATTCTGCATGCAGAGTCTCCATTTGGTGTTTGTCCCATTTTGTGAATTCTTGGTTAGTGAGTAGACCCCAGACCTCACAACCATAAAGGGCAATGGGTTCTATAACTGATTCAAGTATTTTTTTTGCCATTGACCAAATACTCATGTTCCACCATAATTTGCAAATAAATTCATTAAAAATCCTACAATGTGATTTTCTGGATTTTATTTTCTCATTTTGTCTGTCAAAGTTGAAGTGTACCTATGATGAAAATTACAGGCCTCTCTCATCTTTTTAAGTGGGAGAACTTGCACAATTGGTGGCTGACTAAATACTTTTTTTCCCCACTGTATGTTGACGAGGGTGGGGCTTAAGCTGCATCCCTGTCTCACCCCATGGCCCTGTGGGAAGAAATGTGTGTGATTTTTGCCTATTTTAACTGCACACTTGTTGTTTGTGCACATGGATTTTATAATGTCATATGTTTTCCCCCAACATCCCTTTCCATCAATGTCACGCCCTGACCTTAGAGAGACATTTTATTTCTCTATTTGGTTAGGTCAGGGTGTGATTTGGGTGGGCATTCTATGTTTTCTATTTCTTTGTTTTTGGCCGCGTGTGGTTCCCAATCAGAGGCAGCTGTCTATCGTTGTCTCTGATTAGGAATCATACTTAGGCAGCCTTTTTCCCACCTAATGTTGTGGGTAATTATTTATTTTCTGTGTGTGTTTGTTTGTGCCATGGTCAGTTTCTGTTTACCTGTTTTTGTGAAGGTTTCACTCCAATAAAAGATGTGGAATTACATGCACGCTGCGCCTTGGCTCATCTATGACAGGGAGTTTGAAGACAGCGAACGTGACAATCAATTTGTATAGCAGACCTTCATGCCAAATTGAGTCAAAGGCTTTTTTGAAATCAAAAAGCATGAGAATACTTTGCCTTTGTATTGGTTTGTTTGTTTGTCAATTCGGGTGTGCAGGGTGAATACGTGGTCTGTCGTACAATCATTTGGTAAAAAGCCAATTTGACATTTGCTCAGTACATTGTTTTCACTGAGGAATTGTGCGAGACTGCTGTTAATGATAATGCAGAGGATTTGACCAAGGTTGCTGTATATCCCACAGTTGTTCTTGGGGTCAAATTTGTCTCCACTTTGTGGATTGGGGTGATCAGTCTTTGGTTCCAAATATTGGGGAAGATGCCAGAGCTAAGGATGATATTAAAGAGTTTAAGTATAGCCAATTGGAATTTGTTGTCTGTCTGCATATTTGACCATTTCATTGAGGATACCATCAACCCCACAGGCTTTTTTGGGTTGGAGGGTTTGTATGTTGTCCTGTAGGTCATTCAGGGTCATTGGAGATTCCAGTGGATCTTTAATAGTTGATTCTAAGATTTGTATTTGATCATGTAAATATATTTTTGCTGTTTGTTCTTTGTTATAGAGCCAAAAAGATTGGAGAAGTGATTTTACCCATACATCTCCATTTTGGATAGATCATTCTTTGTGTTGTTGTTTGTTTAATGTTTTCCTGAAGTGGTTAGAGTCTATGAATCGTTCAATTACATTGAGCTGATTTCTGGCGTGCTGTTCCTTCTTTTTCCGTAGTGTATTTCTGTATTGTTCTAGTGATGCACCATAGTGAAGGCGCAGACACAGGTTTTCCGGGTCTCTATGTTCCTGGTTGGACAGGTTTCTCAATTTCTTTCTTAGATTTTTGAATTCTTCATCAAACCATTTGTCGTTGTTGTTCATTTTCTTCAGTTTTCTATTTGAGATTTTTAGATTTGATAGGGAAGCTGAGAGGTCAAATATACTGTTAAGATTTTCTATTGCCAAGTTTACACCTTCACTATAACAGTGGAATGTTTTACCCAGGAAATTGTCTAAAAGGGATTGAATTTGTTGTTGCCTTATTGTTTTTTGGTAGGTTTCCAAACTACATTCCTTCCATCTATAGCATTTCTTAATGTTACTCAGATCCTTTGGCTGTGATGCCTCATGATTGAGTATTGCTCTGTTTAAGTAGACTGTGATTTTGCTGTGGTCTGATAGGGGTGTCAGTGGGCTGACTGTGAACGCTCTGAGAGACTCTGGGTTGAGGTCAGTGATAAAGTAATCTACAGTACTACTGCCAAGAGATGAGCTATAGGTGTACCTACCATAGGAGTCCCCTCGAAGCCTACCATTGACTATGTACATACCCAGCGTTCGACAGAGCTGCTGGAGTTGTGACCTGTTTTGGTTGGTTATGTTGTCATAGTTGTGCCTAAGGGGGCATATGAGGGAGGGAATGCTGTCACCTCCAGGTAGGTGTTTGTCCCCCTGTGTGCTGAGGATGTCAGGTTCTTGTCCGGTTCTGGCATTTAGGTCACCACAGACTAGTACATGTCCCTGGCCCTGGACATTATTGATTTCCCCCTCTAGGATGGAGAAGCTGTCTTCATTAAAGTATGGGGGATTCTAGTGGGGGATATAGGTAGCACACAGGAGGACATTTTTCTCTGTTGAGATCATTTCCTTTTGAATTTCTAGCCAAATGTAAAATGTTCCTGTTTTGATTGAGTTAGGTCTGCGCTATACCAAATGACCATAACCCCTGAGTCCCTTCCCTGTTTCACACCTGGTAGTTTGGTGGATGGAACTACCAGCTCTCTGTAACCTAGAGGGCAACCAGTGGGTCCGTCTCCTCTTAACCAGGTTTCTTGTAGGATAAAATGTCTGTATTTCCGATTTCTTTGAAGTCCAGGTTCCTGCTCTTCAGGCCAAAGGCAGATGACCTCAGGCTTGAGATATTCCAGGTAGTGAAGGCTTTGTGTTCCATAAGGGGTCCAATGTTGTTGGTCGTGGTGTTTGGTCTGGGAGAGTATCTCGCTGGTCTGGGCGGGGTGTCTATTGATCTGTTGCTCCTGTTTGAAGTGTTGGGGCTGTGTTTGAGAGCGATGTCCTTTAGAGTCCGGGCGAAGGTGGGCACTGCTGCCTTGTAGAGGTGGACTTGATCGTAAAGGCTGTTCAAGTCCAGGGTAGAGTGGTGGGCCAGGAAAACATTTGATTTTGAGGCACAGTCACGGGAAATACCTGCGTTTACCTGCTGTATGGTAGCAGGGTGGATGTCTTTTCGTGGTAGCAGGGTGGAGATAACCACTTGTGCATTGGGCACAGTAGAAGAAGCTTTATCAAGCACTCCCTTCATTGCTGTGGCCACCCTTTCCTGTTGTCTCAGGTCGTTTGTGCCTGTGTGTATTAAAATGTGGCTAGGTGAACCTAGTGTGTCCTGAACCTTGTAGGTGAGCCTAGTTAGTGTGTGTGTGTGTGTGTGTGTGTGTGTGTGTGTGTGTGTGTGTGTGTGTGTGTGTGTGTGTGTGTGTGTGTAGAACAGTATACCTGCTGATACTTGAGTCCTGTTCCCAGCAGTCTGCTAATGTGGACCTGCCTCCTCGACTCAGCGGGATCACACACACACACACACACGCATGCACATACACACACACGCATACACACACACACACACACACACATTGACACACACACACTGACTCACACACACACACACACCATCCTGCTAATGCTGTGCTGATTATGAGGCTGTTAGGCCGGCAGATTGCTCTCCAGTCTCATTCACATGCAGTGGACAATCACTGCTATCTTGGTGGATGTGTGTGTGAGTGTGGTTGTGTAGAGGGTTGAGTGGGAAGGAGGGGGACATCTCGGAGGCACATAGTAAGTCATGGAGAGAGATGAGAAAGGAGAAGAGAGAAGGAGAGGGAAGGAGAGAGATGAGAAAGGAGAAGAGAGAAGGAGAGGGAAGGAGAGAGATGAGAAAGGAGAAGAGAGAAGGAGAGGGAAGGAGAGAGATGAGAAAGGAGAAGAGAGAAGGAGAGGGAAGGAGAGAGATGAGAAAGGATGGAAAGAAATGGAGAGAGATGGGGAGGAAGGAGAGATAGAGAAGAGGATGGAGAGAGATGGGGAGGAAGGAGAGATAGAGGGGATGGAGAGCGATAGGGGAGGAAGGAGAGAGAGGATGTTGAGAAATGGGGAGGAAGGAGAGATATAGGATATGATGGAGAGAGATGGGGAGGAAGAAGAGCTAGAGGATGGAGAGATGGAGAGGATGGAGAGAGATGGTGGAGGAAGGAGAGATGGAGTGGAAGAAGAAATAGAGGAGAGGATGGAGAGAGATAGAGCATGGTGAGAGATGGGGTGGAAGGAGAGATAGAGGAGAGGATGGAGAGAGATGGGGAGGGAGAGATAAAGAAGAGGGAGAGAGATGGGAGGAAGGAGGGAGAGAGATGGGGAGGAAGGAGAGCTAGAGGAGAGGATGGAGAGAGATGGGGAGGAAGGAGAGATAGAGGAGAGGATGGAGAGAGATGGGGAGGAAGGAGAGATAGAGGGAGAGAGATGGGGAGGAAGGAGAGCTAGAGGAGAGGATGGAGAGAGATGGGGAGGACGGAGAGCTAGAGGATGGAGAGAGATGGGGAGGAAGGAGAGCTAGAGGAGAGGATGGAGAGAGATGGGAGGACGGAGAGCTAGAGGATGGAGAGAGATGGGGAGAGATGGGGAGGAAGGAGAGCTAGAGGAGAGGATGGAGATAGATGGGGTGGAAGGAGAGCTAGAGGAGAGGATGGAGAGAGATGGGAAGGAAGGAGAGATAGAGAAGAGGAGGGAGAGAGATGGGGAGGAAGGAGAGATAGAGAAGAGGAGGGAGAGAGATGGGGAGGAAGGAGAGATAGAGGAGAGGAGGGAGAGTACATTGCATCTCCCTGCTGTTATAAAGGAGGAAGTAAAGGATAACTCACCACTCAGCCTTATATGCTTCTCTCATCTGATCACATGAGCTTTGATCTGTGATTTCCTGGTAGGATATGAGCATTTTGTGAGAGGTAGTTTCTTGTATTTCCGATGCTGATGCAATCATGCTGATTCATTTTGACATTCACAGACCACACAACTCACTGAGTTTATATTTTCCTCAAATCAATATTTACATCAAACTTGTGTAAGAGTGGAAATTGGACCTGATGACCATTGATTAGTAATGTCTGGTTTGTTATTAAATTCCCGTCTGTCACGTGAACTGGTTGATAGTGGTTGATGGTGGTTGACTGTGGTTGACGGTGGTTGACTGTGGTTGACGGTGGTTGCCAGTCCCAGAATAAAGTCAAGTCCTGCTGAGCTCTGTTTACACCACTTGAAAAGATATTACAGTTTACTATAGATGACTACAGGACTTACTATAGAATTATGTAGTAAACTAGTATCCCTCGATAATGTGTAGGATTTACTATAGAATGTTGTTGTATGATTCTGTATACTACTGTAGTAAACACTACAGGCAAAAACACAGTAAAAACTACAGTAATGTCTGCAAAATCACTACAGTAAAAACTACAGTAATATCTGCAAAAACACTACAGTAAAAACTACAGTAATGTCTGCAAAAACACTAAGTAAAAACAACAGTAATGTCTGCAAAATCGCTACAGTAAAAACTACAGTAATATCTGCAAAAACACTACAGTAAAAACTACAGTAATGTATGCAAAAACACTACAGTGAAAACTACAGTAATGTCTGCAAATTCGCTACAGTAAAAACTACAGTACTATCTGCAAAAACACTACAGTAAAAAATACAGTAATGTCTGCAAAAACACTACAGTAAAAACTACAGTAATGTCTGCAAAACCACTACAGTGAAAACTACAGTACTATCTGCAAAAACACTACAGTAGAAACTACAGTAATGTCTGCAAAAACACTACAGTAAAAACTACAGTAATGTCTGCAAAAACACTACAGTAATTGCTATAGTATATTATACTACAGTACTTCATGTGCATATACCCTGCCCATATCCCATTTTGTGCCATGTGAGAAACCTCCATGCCAAGTTTAGACCATATATTGTGTTCCCTACAGCTTATAGAAAAGAGTAGAAACTCTATACTGTATGTTCCAACCCCAGTCCTAAATGGAACATTTGCTCTTTGCGTATTTTGTCCAATAGATTTGTTTCCTCAAGGAGAAACCCTCCATTGCTATATCAAAGATGATAAAACAAAAACACTATAGTAAATAATATGACTCTAAGGTCCACAAAACACTACAGGAAAGACTACAGTATTTTCTGAAGTGTTTTTTTTTCTCGCAAAACAATACAGTGAATTATACTACATTAAAATCGGAAAAACACTACAGTGAATACTATAGCATTTGTACCATAGTATACTATAATATTTTTTCATGTGGGCGCTGTCTCTATCCAAGTCTTGTCTTTTCTACAGCTGATGTTCCACTCTCCGAACCCTCTAAATGGCGCGTTACATCAGCATATTTTAATTTTGATTGAAGCTTCGGGAAAGATGCTACCGACGGTTGGTTCCACCAATGAATCAACACTCACCAATAGATGCCGTGCCGTTTCGTGCCGCATGGTGGCACTATTTGACAGTGCACTGCGTCTTCCATCGCTTGCCGCACTGTGCGCAATGAACGCACAGAGGACCTCGTAATTTGTACATAACAACTTGTATGAAGTGGAGTGGCCGAGTGGAAAATCAATATATTTTAAACCATTGGACGTAGACGTAGGCCTACAGCTATAAAATATGAAGGCCTAGAACGGCCTTGAATGAAAATTGTAGCGGTTATTCTGCTCAAAAGCCACTTGATTTGACAGAGTTGATCAATTCACTGTGCGTGTTCATCGAGTTCAATCCGTCTAGGAAGACGGGAAGAGGATGCCCCATATTTTTGTAGGTTATGTGCTCTTCCCATTATTATAATGTTTACATATCTATCAAATTACTACGAAATTAACCGTTTAAATACTGAGAAGAACACACGTAGCCTATCCGAAACACATAGGCGTTCACTTGATATTCAGGTTTAACATAACGTGGCTTATCATTTTTTGTTCCCTCGGCGACTTGTTGGCCATGTTTTTGGAGATTGTGTAATACAATTTGGGGTAGCAGAAATAGCGCAAGGCTATTCAGTATTGGAATGATTTAATAATTGTTTCTGATAATTGGTCAAACACATTAAAGCCTAAATGTAGGTGCTATTTAATTGTGGTGATAACCTGGTCATCGGATGATTGTTGAACTCCTGCCTATTTCCGATGTAGGTTTTTAATTGTAATTCCCAATTTTCAGTACAGTGATTTGATGTCAATGTTCACACACCCTCCATAGATTTGGAATTAAACAGTGTTTCAATTGACTCCGCCTAGCAAGCTCATGCGGGATTTGTCCACGGGCTCCAGTTCTATACAACTACATGCAACACAGGCACGCCTGCTGCCCCACGCTCTCCTCCGCTCACGGACCAGCTCTCCTCTCCGGTTTACTCATTCACATCCGTGAGCGACAGACTTCTTCCACACTGGACTAGTAGGAGTCGCTGGACTAGGAGGCAGGACCGACTCGCTCGCTCTCACCGGAGGCTGTGTGTGGCTGCCAAGCAACATGTTACCAAAACGGCGACCTCGCGCTGCTGACTTGACGGGGATACCGGGGATGCCGACAGGGACTGTGCTCGGTGGTTCGGAGGGACTGAAGTGGCTCTCCTGTTGGATTCTGATGTCAGCGACGTGTTTCCACCACGTAGCAGCACAAGGTAAGGACTTCACAGTCACATAAATGTTACTTTTTAATATTGTTGTAGCCTCACCAAAAGAGGCGACAGAAGTGAACTGTCAACTGTCTTCTAATTCTCCATGGTGACAACCAGATGGCTTGAGCGGAGCCTGACGAGGTGAGCTCTGCCACTTCATTTAGATTCTCGGGGAACTGGACAGCTGCCTTATACACAATGCAAGACCAATCTTAAATTGTAACGTTATAGATAGACAGTGCGCTTTAATTTGCTGGGCTGGAGTAGTCACTCTCCCTAGCTGTTTTCTAACTATGATACAGATTGAGAGATCACAGAAATAAATTCAGTATAACTATTGTGCGGTAGTTAATGTAGCCCTACTCCTACATCCCTCCCAAGCAAGTTCAAAGTAGAAAAACAATCCCAGTCAAATCACCCTCTTGTGTTCTGCAGAATGAATTTCATCCCGTTCCCATTGAGAAAAGACTGAAAGTGTATTGTAGGTGCCCATCCAATGGGTAGAAGACTGTGGAAAACGGTTCAAAGTGGGGTAGATAATTTCGCACGTTTCTATTAGGCTATGTTTCTGCATATAAACTACCTTAATGTGACTACGTGACTATCAATAAGGGGATAATTATGGATCAAAGTTATTGATTTATTCAAATGTATCTATAGGCTATTCAATAGACTATGCTTTCTACCAAGTAATAGCCTACTGTAGAAAATACTATGAGATGCCTGGAAAATATAGAAAATCATCTCACTTTGTGCAGATTTTCATTTAAACGATTTGTACAGTAATCACCAATAATTATGCATCTCACTTATTCATTAATTAAATTAATTTGAAGATATCTGTATTCAGTAGCTTATTGATTAATGTAAAGATATCTGTATTCAGTAGCTTATTGATTAATGTAAAGATATCTGTATTCAGTAGCTTATTGATTAATGTAAAGATATCTGTATTCAGTAGCTTATTGATTAATGTAAAGATATCTGTATTCAGTAGCTTATTGATTAATGTAAAGATATCTGTATTCAGTAGCTTATTGATTATTGTAAAGATATCTGTATTCAGTAGCTTATTGATTAATGTAAAGATATCTGTATTCAGTAGCTTATTGATTAATGTAAAGATATCTGTATTCAGTAGCTTATTGATTAATGTAAAGATATCTGTATTCAGTAGCTTATTGATTAATGTAAAGATATCTGTATTCAGTAGCTTATTGATTAATGTAAAGATATCTGTATTCAGTAGCTTATTGATTAATGTAAAGATATCTGTATTCAGTAGCCTTATTGATTAATGTAAAGATATCTGTATTCAGTAGCTTATTGATTAATGTAAAGATACCTGTATTCAGTAGCGTATTGATTCATGTAAAGATATCTGTATTCAGTAGCTTATTGATTAATGTAAAGATATCTGTATTCAGTAGCTTATTGATTAATGTAAAGATATCTGTATTCAGTAGCCTTATTGATTAATGTAAAGATATCTGTATTCAGTAGCTTATTGATTAATGTAAAGATACCTGTATTCAGTAGCGTATTGATTCATGTAAAGATATCTGTATTCAGTAGCTTATTGATTAATGTAAAGATATCTGTATTCAGTAGCTTATTGATTAATGTAAAGATATCTGTATTCAGTAGCCTTATTGATTAATGTAAAGATATCTGTATTCAGTAGCCTTATTGATTAATGTAAAGATATCTGTATTCAGTAGCTTATTGATTAATGTAAAGATATCTGTATTCAGTAGCCTTATTGATTAATGTAAAGATATCTGTATTCAGTAGCTTATTGATTCATGTAAAGGCTCCTGAATGTCACAGCGTTCTAAGACACTGCATCTCAGTGCTCAAGGCGTCACTTCCAACACACTGGTTTGAGTCCAGGCTGTATCACAACCGGCCGTGATTGGGAGTCCCATATGGCAGTGCACAATTGGCCCAGCGCCGTCCGGGTTTGGCCGGTGTAGGCCGTTATTGTAAATAAGAATTTGTTCTTAACAGGCTTGCCTAGTTAAAAAAAATGTATTTATAAAGGTATCAGTAGTTAGTATTCTTATTGATTCATTTAAAGGTATCAGTATTCCGTATTCTTATTGATTCATTTAAAGGTATCAGTATTCAGTATTCTTATTGATTCATTTAAAGGTATCAGTATTCAGTATTCTTATTGATTCATTTAAAGGTATCAGTATTCAGTATTCTTATTGATTCATTTAAAGGTATCAGTAGTTAGTATTCTTATTGATTCATTTAAAGGTATCAGTAGTTAGTATTCTTATTGATTCATTTAAAGGTATCAGTATTCAGTATTCTTATTGATTCATTTAAAGGTATCAGTAGTTAGTATTCTTATTGATTCATTTAAAGGTATCAGTAGTTAGTATTCTTATTGATTCATTTAAAGGTATCAGTAGTTAGTATTCTTATTGATTCATTTAAAGGTATCAGTAGTTAGTATTCTTATTGATTCATTTAAAGGTATCAGTAGTTAGTATTCTTATTGATTCATTTAAAGGTATCAGTAGTTAGTATTCTTATTGGTTCATTTAAAGGTATCAGTAGTTAGTATTCTTATTGATTCTTTTAAAGGTATCAGTATTTAGTATTCTTATTGATTCATTTAAAGGTATCTGTATTCAGTATTCTTGCTACTAAGTAAGACATACGAGGAGAGAAAAAGGCTAGAGGAAGGACATACTGTTGGAGAGAGGAGAGGCTTGAGGCTTGGAGAGATTGAGGCTGAATAGGCAGACGGACATATGATTCAAATGGGCATTTCCATGTAAAAGGACCCATGAGCACTGTCGTGTCTGGCATCATTAAGGCGAAGGCTTAGTTTATCAAATCAATTGTATGTCATTAGTATTACGTGATTAAACTAATCATGTAAATGTAATTAACTAGGAAGTCGGGGCACCATGGAAAATCTTCAGATTACAAAGTTATAATTTTTTTAATATATAACTCTTCAGATATTTTAATATCTGATCAATTAGTCTTCTTATTAATTAATTATTCTTTACCTCACGTTAGTCTCATTCCAAACGTCGTAAATTGTTGGTTATCTGTACGAATCCAGCCTTTACTATAAATCATCCATACACCAATTGGCTTAATCATTTATTTACTAACTAACTAAATAATCACAGAAATGCATAAACAAACAGTAGATATTGGTTACTAACAAACGATAGGGGAGGTTCCCTAGTGGGCTAAACCGATATGAGGGCTTGGTGGACACAGGGAAGGGGGTGTTGACTGAGTTAAAGACTAGACCAATATGATGGCTTGGTGGACACAGGGAAGTGGGTGTTGACTGAGTTAAAGACTAGACCAATATGATGGCTTGGTGGACACAGGGAAGTGGGTGTTGACTGAGTTAAAGACTAGACCAATATGATGGCTTGGTGGACACAGGGAAGTGGGTGTTGACTGAGTTAAAGACTAGACCAATATGAGGGCTTGGTGGACACAGGGAAGGGGCTGTTGACTGAGTTAAAGACTAAAGGGATATGACGGCTTGGTGGACACATGGGAAGGGGGTGTTGACTGAGTTAAAGACTAGACCAATATGAGGGCTTGGTGGACACAGGGAAGTGGGTGTTGACTGAGTTAAAGACTAAAGGGATATGACGGCTTGGTGGACACAGGGAAGGGGGTGTTGACTGAGTTAAAGACTAGACCAATATGAGGGCTTGGTGGACACAGGGAAGTGGGTGTTGACTGAGTTAAAGACTAGACCAATATGAGGGCTTGGTGGACACAGGGAAGTGGGTGTTGACTGAGTTAAAGACTAGACCGATATGATGGCTTGGTGGACACAGGGAAGTGGGTGTTGACTGAGTTAAAGACTAAAGGGATATGACTGCGTGGTGGACACAGGGAAGGGGGTGATGACTGAGTTAAAGACTAGACCGATATGATGGCTTGGTGGACACAGGGAAGGGGGTGTTGACTGAGTTAAAGACTAGACCGATATGATGGCTTGGTGGACACAGGGAAGGGGGTGTTGACTGAGTTAAAGACTAAAGGGATATGAGGGCTTGGTGGACACAGGGAAGGGGGTGTTGACTGAGTTAAAGACTAAAGGGATATGAGGGCTTGGTGGACACAGGGAAGGGGGTGTTGACTGAGTTAAAGACTAAAGGGATATGACGGCTTGGTGGACACAGGGAAGGGGGTGTTGACTGAGTTAAAGACTAAAGGGATATGAGGGCTTGGTGGACACAGGGAAGGGGGTGTTGACTGAGTTAAAAACTAAAGGGATATGAGGGCTTGGTGGACACAGGGAAGGGGGTGATGACTGAGTTAAAGACTAAAGGGATATGACGGCTTGGTGGACACAGGGAAGGGGGTGTTGACCGAGTTAAAGACTAAAGGGATCACTACACACAGTTGATAATTATATCAGTTGAAATGTTAATTCTTTGCACATGAACGCTCACTCATTCGGGAACAATTGCAATCAATATATATATTTACGCCCGGGTGTCGTTGTGATCTTCTCTGTTGGCATCCGGTTCTGCTGAGTGGTTCATCTGAGTCTCTCCCTTTCTGTTTCTCTGAAGATCAAAGTCTTTCGTGGTTAGAATGGATTCGTCAGAGTAGCATTCGTAAATGTTCTCATGGATGTTTCGGCGGTTGTCGCTATTCTCGTCCCAGGTTTACATTTCTAAGATTTGTTCTTATTCTGTAAGGATCGATAGTCTCAGAGTTGAACCATTTCCAGCCGTGTAGCCAATGTTCCCATGTGGTATAGTTTTCTAAGTTTGGTACTCAAACCTGTGCCTCCTCAGTTTACACCGAGGTACGTGTGGTCTTAACTATTCGCTATCACAGCTCATTCTGTGAGTTTGCTTAGTCTGAAGAGGATGTTCTTAGGAGGGGCTTTTATTCGTAACAGTAGAAAAGGAGGTTCCGTGACGCCAGAGCATGTCTGTGCTCACAGGGGTGGGCCAATGACTTCGTAAAACTTTAAAGGGAATTACAACTCTCTCAAAATGAAAGGTTAACATCACATTACATCATTTCATAAATAGTTTCATCTTTACTCATTCATTTTATACAATAATTAGTTGCAAACACCATAACTGAGAAATGTGCACATTCAGAGACATAGTTATGTGTGTTTCCTGTCCTTCGTGAGGTCACCAAATGAAACACACTCAACATAACAGTCCCTTAAGTGTCCACGGACCCTTCCCACATTCTCACAAGTGGACATATAGTTTCATTTTCCCATTTTGGGATTTAGGAGTTCGGCCACGTGAAATCTTTTGCTCACTCTCTGGTCTCTCTCTGCATGAAAAGGGGGCGATAGTCTCCGCCAGGATATTACGGCCTGAGATAACATAACCTGGGTGTAGGAGAGAGTGAGAGAGGGGAAAATCACAATCACACCCAGAAAGGGCCACGTCATGACAGCACCAACATGTGAAGTTCATAGGTGCATGTCAAATCGGATTTCAAATATGTGGTGTGTTTTGTCTTGGGGTTTTTGTACGTCATGGGATTGTGGTTAGTGCGGTTGTTTAGAATAGTCTATGGCTGCCTGGAGTGGTTCTCAATCAGAGGCAGGTGTTTATCGTTGTCTCTGATTGGGAACCATATTTAGGCAGCCATATTCTTTGAGTGTGTGGTGGGTGATTGTTCCTGTCTCTGTGTTAGTTTGCACCAGAATAGGCTGTATAGGTTTTCCACGGTTGTTGATTTTGTATTATGTTCATGTTTAGTTGTCTTATTAAAAAACATGAATAGTAACCACGCTGCGCTTTGGTCCTCCTCTCCTTCAACTCAAGAAAACCGTTACACCATGTTCCATCCTAGGCTTTCATTTCTTGTTAAACAGATGGAAAAGGAGTGCCAACTAATATCAGCACTTACATTTAGTTTGAGAGAAGTTTAAGAAACATTGCCTTGTAATTCCATCACCAAAAACCCACAAGTCTTTCAGATATTTTCTTATTCCTCAACCTCATAAAGAGGGAGGAGGATAATGAACGTTCACAGAAGTTCTGCACTGTGATGTCCAAACTTGGGAAATATAGACGTCTATGATTGGTTCAGATTTGGTCTGTTCCGGACCAACCAAATGCGGTCTTGTTTGAGGACAGAGCACATTACAGTAATAGGCAGTGTATAGAATAATAGCAAAATAAGGATATTGCATATTTCTACCTTTGTGTATCGATTGTGGATACATCACCATGGAGAGAAGGACATCCATAATGATGCATTTCTGTGTAGTACAGATCAGGGACCAGTGATGTCATTCTGTTACCGTAATTCTGTCACTGGATGTAAATCATCTACTTTTAGTTCAATAACAAAAATGTAAAAACATCTAACTCATTCTCATAGCTGACACACATTCTTTCTGCAAACATCTTGGAATCTTCATTTGGAGCAGAATGTTAACAGAATTTTAACAGAATTTTAACAGAGCTTTAACAGAGCTTTAACAGAATGTTAACAGAGCTTTAACAGAGCTTTAACAGAATTTTAACAGAGCTTTAACAGAGCTTTAACAGAATGTTAACAGAGCTTTAACAGAGCTTTAACAGAATGTTAACAGAATTTTAACAGAGCTTTAACAGAATGTTAACAGAGCTTTAACAGAATGTTAACAGAGCTTTAACAGAACTTTAACAGAATTTTAACAGAGCTTTAACAGAACTTTAACAGAATTTTAACAGAGCTTTAACAGAATGTTAACAGAGCTTTAACAGAGCTTTAACAGAGCTTTAACAGAATGTTAACAGAGCTTTAACAGAGCTTTAACAGAGCCTTAACAGAATTTTAACAGAGCTTTTGGAAAACGTTGTCTCATTAAAAAACGGAGGGAGATTTTACCGTAATTCTGTTTAGCAAACTTTGCAACGTTCTTTTAGTAAATTAGTTTTGTGAAAATGTCTGTTTGAAATTGTTCAAAGTAGTCATTTTGCATAGAATTGTATGGTTTGTTAAAGTGAAATCAAATTGGAGTCAAATTCTGTGGATTTGCCCACACCTGTATTCCACCTTCTTAATGTGTATTGATATTGTACAGAGCAAAAAAACCTTTAACTTACAAACCCCTACTTCCCATAGTTATTCATTCAAGAATCCAATGGAATGGCTGTTTGTAAAACATCAGTGAATTTGAAGCATGTGCAGGAAAGTGATAACCCATTGAGTTCAACACACAACCATGTAGCCTTAGAAAACCTGGCCTTGGCAGTTCATCCTGCGTCTTACAATCTCACAGCTCAGAGTGCTGGAGTGTGTGTGTGTGTCTGTGTGTGTGTGTGGGTGTGCTTGTGTGTGTGGGTGTGCTTGTGTGTATGTGTGTGTATGTGGGTGTGTTTGTGTGTGTGTGTTACAAGGAGCATACCGGTAATCATTGGGACCTATTTGTCTCTGAACAGGTTGTCATTGAGCTATAAAGGGCTCCCATGCATTCTTATCTGTGCGTGTGTGTGTGTGTGTGTGTGTGTGTGTGTGTGTGTGTGTGTGTGTGTGTGTGTGTGTGTGTGTGTGTGTGTGTGTGTGTGTGTGTGTGTGTGTGTGTGTGTGTGTGTGTGTGTGGTGTGTGTGTGAGAAAATAGTTTGTTATAGGAAGCCTATTGTTATGCAGAGCCCAGCTCCACTATAGAACCTATAAGCATCTAACCAGAACCCAGCTCCACAATATAACCTATAAGCATCTAACCAGAGCCCAGCTCCACAATATAACCTATAAGCATCTAACCAGAGCCCAGCTCCACAATATAACCTATAAGCATCTAACCAGAGCCCAGCTCCACAATATAACCTATAACCATCTAACCAGAGCCCAGCTCCACAATAGAACCTATAAGCATCTAACCAGAGCCCAGCTCCACAATATAACCTATAAGCATCTAACCAGAGCCCAGCTCCACAATAGAACCTATAAGCATGTAGCCAGAGCCCAGCTCCACAATAGAACCTATAACCATCTAGCCAGAGCCAGCTCCACAATATAACCTATAACCATCTAACCAGAGCCAGCTCCACAATATAACCTATAAGCATGTAGCCAGAGCCCAGCTCCACAATAGAACCTATAACCATATAACCAGAGCCAGCTCCACAATATAACCTATAAGCATGTAGCCAGAGCCCAGCTCCACAATAGAACCTATAACCATCTAAACAGAGCCCAGCTCCACAATATAACCTATAAGCATGTAGCCAGAGCCCAGCTCCACAATAGAACCTATAAGCATGTAGCCAGAGCCCAGCTCCACAATAGAACCTATAAGCATGTAGCCAGAGCCCAGCTCCACAATAGAACCTATAAGCATCTAACCAGAGCCCAGCTCCACAATATAACCTATAACCATCTAACCAGAGCCCAGCTCCACAATATAACCTATAACCATCTAACCAGAGCCTAGCTCCACAATAGAACCTATAAGCATGTAGCCAGAGCCCAGCTCCACAATATAACCTATAACCATCTAACCAGAGCCCAGCTCCACAATAGAACCTATAAGCATGTAGCCAGAGCCCAGCTCCACAATAGAACCTATAAGCATCTAACCAGAGCCCAGCTCCACAATATAACCTATAACCATCTAACCAGAGCCCAGCTCCACAATATAACCTATAACCATCTAACCAGAGCCCAGCTCCACAATAGAACCTATAAGCATGTAGCCAGAGCCCAGCTCCACAATATAACCTATAACCATCTAACCAGAGCCCAGCTCCACAATAGAACCTATAAGCATGTAGCCAGAGCCCAGCTCCACAATAGAACCTATAAGCATCTAACCAGAGCCCAGCTCCACAATATAACCTATAACCATCTAACCAGAGCCCAGCTCCACAATATAACCTATAACCATCTAACCAGAGCCCAGCTCCACAATAGAACCTATAAGCATGTAGCCAGAGCCCAGCTCCACAATATAACCTATAACCATCTAACCAGAGCCCAGCTCCACAATAGAACCTATAAGCATGTAGCCAGAGCCCAGCTCCACAATAGAACCTATAAGCATCTAACCAGAGCCCAGCTCCACAATATAACCTATAAGCATGTAGCCAGAGCCCAGCTCCACAATAGAACCTATAAGCATGTAGCCAGAGCCCAGCTCCACAATATAACCTATAAGCATCTAACCAGAGCCCAGCTCCACAATATAACCTATAAGCATGTAGCCAGAGCCCAGCTCCACAATCGGACCTATAAGCATCTAGCCAGAGCCCTGCTCCACAATAGAACCTATAAGCATCTAACCAGAACCCAGCTCCACAATAGAACCTATAACCATCTAACCAGAGCCAGCTCCACAATAGAACCTATAAGCATCTAACCAGAGCCCAGCTCCACAATAGAACCTATAACCATCTAACCAGAGCCCAGCTCCACAATATAACCTATAAGCATGTAGCCAGAACCCAGCTCCACAATAGAACCTATAACCATCTAACCAGAGCCCAGCTCCACAATAGAACCTATAAGCATGTAGCCAGAACCCAGCTCCACAATAGAACCTATAACCATCTAACCAGAGCCCAGCTCCACAATAGAACCTATAAGCATCTAACCAGAGCCCAGCTCCACAATATAACCTATAAGCATGTAGCCAGAACCCAGCTCCACAATAGAACCTATAAGCATGTAGCCAGAACCCAGCTCCACAATAGAACCTATAAGCATGTAGCCAGAACCCAGCTCCACAATAGAACCTATAAGCATGTAGCCAGAGCCCAGCTCCACAATAGAACCTATAACCATCTAACCAGAGCCCTGCTCCACAATAGAACCTATAAGCATGTAGCCAGAACCCAGCTCCACAATAGAACCTATAAGCATGTAGCCAGAACCCAGCTCCACAATAGAACCTATAAGCATGTAGCCAGAACCCAGCTCCACAATATAACCTATAAGCATGTAGCCAGAGCCCAGCTCCACAATATAACCTATAAGCATCTAACCAGAGCCCAGCACCACAATATAACCTATAAGCATCTAACCAGAGCCCAGCTCCACAATAGAACCTATAAGCATCTAACCAGAGCCCAGCACCACAATAGAACCTATAAGCATGTAGCCAGAGCCCAGCTCCACAATAGAACCTATAAGCATCTAACCAGAGCCCAGCTCCACAATAGAACCTATAAGCATGTAGCCAGAGCCCAGCTCCACAATCGGACCTATAACCATCTAACCAGAGCCCTGCTCCACAATAGAACCTATAAGCATCTAACCAGAACCCAGCTCCACAATAGAACCTATAACCATCTAACCAGAGCCAGCTCCACAATAGAACCTATAAGCATCTAAACAGAGCCCAGCTCCACAATATAACCTATAAGCATGTAGCCAGAGCCCAGCTCCACAATAGAACCTATAAGCATGTAGCCAGAGCCCAGCTCCACAATAGAACCTATAAGCATGTAGCCAGAGCCCAGCTCCACAATAGAACCTATAAGCATCTAACCAGAGCCCAGCTCCACAATATAACCTATAACCATCTAACCAGAGCCCAGCTCCACAATATAACCTATAACCATCTAACCAGAGCCTAGCTCCACAATAGAACCTATAAGCATGTAGCCAGAGCCCAGCTCCACAATATAACCTATAACCATCTAACCAGAGCCCAGCTCCACAATAGAACCTATAAGCATGTAGCCAGAGCCCAGCTCCACAATAGAACCTATAAGCATCTAACCAGAGCCCAGCTCCACAATATAACCTATAACCATCTAACCAGAGCCCAGCT
The DNA here is from genome assembly GCF_036934945.1 of Oncorhynchus masou masou. Taxonomy (NCBI): domain Eukaryota; kingdom Metazoa; phylum Chordata; class Actinopteri; order Salmoniformes; family Salmonidae; genus Oncorhynchus; species Oncorhynchus masou. The sequence continues at coordinate 252,984 of NW_027014485.1, read as the reverse complement.
CCACAATATAACCTATAACCATCTAACCAGAGCCCAGCTCCACAATAGAACCTATAAGCATGTAGCCAGAGCCCAGCTCCACAATATAACCTATAACCATCTAACCAGAGCCCAGCTCCACAATAGAACCTATAAGCATGTAGCCAGAGCCCAGCTCCACAATAGAACCTATAAGCATCTAACCAGAGCCCAGCTCCACAATATAACCTATAACCATCTAACCAGAGCCCAGCTCCACAATATAACCTATAACCATCTAACCAGAGCCCAGCTCCACAATAGAACCTATAAGCATGTAGCCAGAGCCCAGCTCCACAATATAACCTATAACCATCTAACCAGAGCCCAGCTCCACAATAGAACCTATAAGCATGTAGCCAGAGCCCAGCTCCACAATAGAACCTATAAGCATCTAACCAGAGCCCAGCTCCACAATATAACCTATAAGCATGTAGCCAGAGCCCAGCTCCACAATAGAACCTATAAGCATGTAGCCAGAGCCCAGCTCCACAATATAACCTATAAGCATCTAACCAGAGCCCAGCTCCACAATATAACCTATAAGCATGTAGCCAGAGCCCAGCTCCACAATCGGACCTATAAGCATCTAGCCAGAGCCCTGCTCCACAATAGAACCTATAAGCATCTAACCAGAACCCAGCTCCACAATAGAACCTATAACCATCTAACCAGAGCCAGCTCCACAATAGAACCTATAAGCATCTAACCAGAGCCCAGCTCCACAATAGAACCTATAACCATCTAACCAGAGCCCAGCTCCACAATATAACCTATAAGCATGTAGCCAGAACCCAGCTCCACAATAGAACCTATAACCATCTAACCAGAGCCCAGCTCCACAATAGAACCTATAAGCATGTAGCCAGAACCCAGCTCCACAATAGAACCTATAACCATCTAACCAGAGCCCAGCTCCACAATAGAACCTATAAGCATCTAACCAGAGCCCAGCTCCACAATATAACCTATAAGCATGTAGCCAGAACCCAGCTCCACAATAGAACCTATAAGCATGTAGCCAGAACCCAGCTCCACAATAGAACCTATAAGCATGTAGCCAGAACCCAGCTCCACAATAGAACCTATAAGCATGTAGCCAGAGCCCAGCTCCACAATAGAACCTATAACCATCTAACCAGAGCCCTGCTCCACAATAGAACCTATAAGCATGTAGCCAGAACCCAGCTCCACAATAGAACCTATAAGCATGTAGCCAGAACCCAGCTCCACAATAGAACCTATAAGCATGTAGCCAGAACCCAGCTCCACAATAGAACCTATAAGCATGTAGCCAGAACCCAGCTCCACAATAGAACCTATACGCATGTAGCCAGAACCCAGCTCCACAATAGAACCTATAAGCATGTAGCCAGAACCCAGCTCCACAATATAACCTATATGTCAGGATTTGGCCAGGGTTGTTCCGGGTTTTTGTCAGTAGATGTCCCCATTGTGCTTTTTGTCCCTGTGTTTTTCCCTTGATCCCCATTATTGTTTGCACCTGTGTCTCGTTTCCCCTGATTGTATTTAAACCCTTTGTTTCCCTCAGTTCTGTGCTCTGTGTTTGTATGTTAGCACCCTGCCCTAGTGTTCTGTGTGCTCTTGTCGATTCCGGGTGACGTTCTTGTGGTATTCTGTTTTTTGTTTTTGTTTATTTTTGGTGAGTTTCTTTTGAGTTCTTTTGTGTTTTACCTACCACCTTTTGGATTTGCCATTTTTGTATTTTAGGATTTTTTCTTTATTAAATACACCGTCTTAAGTACTGCTGTGTCTGCCTCATCTTCTGGGTTCTGCTGTCTATTCGTGGCTCAGTTGGTTAAGTGACTGTTTCTCACTCCGGAGACCCAGGTTCGAAACCGGGTCCTGACAGAAACACAGAGCCAAAAATGAACCCAGAGGCAGCCAGTTCCGAGGACCTTTTTGCCACGCTGTCCCACCACCAGGAGACTGTCCAACGCCACGAAGCCGCCCTGGTTCAGCAAGAGGCCTTAATGGCTAGACATTCTCATCTTCTGTCGGAGATGCTGACTTCCATTAAGCAAATATCTGATCGACTTACCCCGGCAACAGTTCCCGTCCCAGTACCTCAAGTTCACGTACCCATGGCAGTTAACCCCCTGGCTGAACCTCGTCTTCCACCTCCCCAACGGTTCTCAGGTGATCCAAGTGCTTGTAAAGGGTTTCTCACTCAATGTTCTCTCTCCTTTGAGCTGCAACCCTCGTCGTTTCCCACCGACCGGTCTAAGATCGCATATATCATCACCCTGCTGTCGGAAAAAGCCCTGGCCTGGGCTACTGCTGTGTGGGATGCCCATAGTTCCTGCTGTGCCAGCTACTCTGCCTTTGCTGAGGAATTCAAACGAGTGTTTCAAGGCCCAAGCAGTGGTTCTGACTCAGCCAAACAGCTCCTGACTCTCCATCAAGGTTGGCGCAGCGTGACGGACTATGCCATCCAGTTCCGCACGGTGGCAGCAGCGAGTGGCTGGAACAACGAGGCGCTCACGGTGTGCTTTCTGAAAGGCCTTTCCGACACTATCCAAGATGAACTGGCCACTCGGGAACCACCGGACAATCTCGAGTCCCTGATCAAGTTGGCCTCACGCATTGACCAGCGTCTGAGAGAGAGAGAACTCAACCGTAGACCTCTAGCTCCTATCAGTCCCAGCTCCGAGTCCCCACCTTTATCATCACTGGCTCCACCGGAACCCATGCAGATTGGACGCATCTCCCAGGCTGAGAGAGACCGCCGGATGAGGGAGCGACGCTGTCTATATTGCGGCAAACCGGGCCATTTCCGTTCCACGTGTCCCGGGCTCCAGGGAAACGCTCTGTCCCGTACAGACCGGGGGAACTGTAATGGGAAACATAACCTCCTCCCATCCGTCCAACTCCCGTCTGCTCATTCCAGTCACCCTCTCCTGGGACAACCACAAGCTTCACCTTCAAGCCTTGGTAGACTCTGGAGCCGCAGGTAACTTCATGGATGGTGTCTGGGCGAAGGAGAATGGCGTTCCCTCTGAACTTCTAAGTGACCCCATGAGGGTTACTACATTGGATGGAAGCCCTTTGGGATCTGGACTTGTCACTCATGTCACTACCTCCTTGAGACTTTCAGTTTCACAACACCAGGAATTGATGAACTTTCATTTGATCTCCTGTTCCGAGTTCCCTCTCGTCCTTGGATACCCCTGGCTTCACAGCCATAACCCTCACATCGACTGGTCTGTGGGCACTATCAAGCAGTGGGGTCCTACGTGCCAAGCTACTTGTATTTTCCAGAATTCCCCGAGTTCTACTCCCGAGTCTTTAGAATCCATCGACCTGACCCGAGTTCCCGAGTGTTACCATGACCTCAAACTGGTGTTTAGCAAACAGAGGGCCACCATGCTACCACCCCATAGATCTTACGATTGCCCCATCGACCTGTTTCCGGGCACTTGCCCCCCAGGGGTCGGATCTTTTCCCTATCTCCACCCGAACGAGCTGCTATGGATACCTACATCAAGGACTCTCTGGAAGCAGGCCTCATGCGTCCATCAACCTCCCCGGCGGGAGCAGGGTTTTTCTTTGTGGCCAAGAAAGATGGTGGGTTACGTCCTTGCATCGACTACCGGGGACTCAATGACATAACCGTCCGTAACCGTTACCCGCTACCCCTTATGGCCACAGCCTTCGAGCTGCTCCAGGAAGCAGTTGTTTTCACTAAGCTTGACCTGCGGAACGCATACCATCTTGTGCGGATCAGACCTGGTGACGAGTGGAAGACCGCTTTCAACACGCCTACTGGTCACTATGAATACTTGGTGATGCCCTTCGGCCTGACCAACGCCCCAGCGGTGTTCCAAGCGCTCATAAACGATGTGCTTAGGGATATGCTTAACATATTTGTGTTCGTTTACTTGGATGACATCCTCATCTTTTCGAGCTCCCTTCAAGAACACACTAAGCATGTCAGACAAGTACTCAAACGCCTCCTGGACAGCCATCTGTACGTTAAGCCGGAAAATGTGAATTTCATTCATCCCGAGTACAATTCCTGGGATTTGTAGTGGAACCCGGTCGAATCCAAATGGACCCTAGGAAGGTAGGGGCGGTAGCGGATTGGCCCACCCCCAAATCCGTTAAGGATGTTCAGCGTTTCCTGGGCTTCACAAACTTTTACCGCAAGTTCATCAAGAACTTCAGTTTGGTGGCAGCTCCTCTCTCAGCTTTAACCAAAGGTGGCAATGCAAGGTTTTTTTGGGGAAGAGAAGCTGAGACGGCCTTCCAAGGACTCAAGCAGCGCATCCTCTCTGCTCCCATCCTGATACTACCAACTACGGATGAACCATTTGTGGTGGAGGTAGACGCATCAGAGGTTGGTGTTGGAGCTGTCCTGTCTCAGAGGGGTGAAGACAAGAAGCTTCATCCGTGCGCTTTCTTCTCACACCGGCTTACCCCGACTGAGAGGAACTACGATGTGGGGATCGTGAACTCCTAGCGGTTAAGATGGCATTGAAGGAATGGAGACACTGGCTCGAGGGGGCTTCTCACCCGTTTCAAGTGCTTACGGACCACAAAAATCTGGAGTATATCCAGCAGGCGAAGCGGTTGAACTCTAGACAAGCTAGATGGTCTCTTTTCTTCAATCGATTCCAGTTTATCCTCACCTATCGGCCCGGGTCGAAGAATCTCAAACCGGATGCCCTGTCCCGAGTCTACGCTCCTGCCATTCGAGGTGACACGGACATGCCTGTCCTTCCTGCTGCTAAGATTGTGGCTCCGATCTCGTGGCAAGTTGAGGATACCGTGAGACGTGCTCAAGCTAGCGAACCGGACCCTAAAGGAGGCCCTGCCAATCGGTTGTTTGTCCCCAAGGCAGTGAGGACTCAGGTCCTTCTGTGGGGGCACTCCTCTCGCCTCACCTGTCATCCGGGCGTAGGTCGCACCTTGGAGTTCATCCAGCGTAAGTTCTGGTGGCCTACCATAAGAGAAGACGTTGCCACTTTCGTCAATGCCTGCCCCGTGTGCTGCCAGGGCAAATCTTCTCACCTCCGCCCTCAAGGACTCCTTCATCCTTTACCTGTTCCCCACAGACCCTGGTCCCATATCTCATTGGACTTTATTACTGGACTTCCTCCATCCCATGGCAATACTACTATCCTAGTCATAATCGACAGGTTTTCAAAGGCGGCCAGGTTCGTCCCTCTGACTAAGTTACCTTCTGCCAAGGAAACGGCTGAGTTGGTAATTAATCATGTGTTCCGAGTCTTCGGCATTCCTCAAGATGTGGTTTCTGACAGAGGTCCCCAGTTCGCCTCAAGGTTTTGGAAGGCCTTCTGCCAACTCATGGGGGCTTCTGCCAGTCTATCTTCAGGGTATCATCCGGAGTCCAACGGCCAAACAGAGAGGATGAATCAAGAGCTGGAAACCACCCTCCGATGTATGACTCGTGACAACCCGTCCACATGGTCATCCTTTATTGTTTGGGCCGAATACGCGCACAACACCTTGCGCTCCTCCTCCACTGGTATGTCCCCGCACGAGTGTCAGTTTGGCTATGCTCCTCCATTGTTCCCGGACCAGGAGGCAGAAGTCAGAGTGCCTTCAGCCTTGAGGTTCGTCAGACGCTGTCGGCTTATGTGGAGGAAGACCCGTCTTAATCTGATGCGTTCCTCACAGAGGTATCAACAACAAGCCAACAGACGTCGCCGTCCCGGGCCTACCCTGCGCCCCGGCCAGAGAGTCTGGCTTTCCACAAGAGACTTACCTCTACGGGTGGAGTCTCGCAAGCTGTCCCAAAAATACATCGGTCCCTTCAAGGTTGCCAGGAGAGTTAACCCAGTTTCTTATCGCCTACACTTACCCAGATCCCTTAAGATTAATCCCACATTTCATGTGTCATTGTTAAAACCTGTTGTTTTTTCTCCCCTTGTCCCGGCAGACAGACCTCCCCCTCCGCCTCGTGTCATTGGAGGCCAGCCGGCTTATACCGTCCACCGGATACTGGATTCCCGCCGGGTGCAGCGGTCCTGGCAGTATCTGGTGGACTGGGAAGGCTACGGTCCTGAGGAGCGCTCCTGGGTTCCTGCCAAAGACATCCTGGACCCTGACCTCATTCGTCAGTTCAGGGTCCTCCACCCTGAGAGAGCTGGTAGGAACGTCAGGAGCCGTTCCTAGGGGGATTCTGTCAGGATTTGGCCAGGGTTGTTCCGGGTTTTTGTCAGTAGATGTCCCCATTGTGCTTTTTGTCCCTGTGTTTTTCCCTTGATCCCCATTATTGTTTGCACCTGTGTCTCGTTTCCCCTGATTGTATTTAAACCCTTTGTTTCCCTCAGTTCTGTGCTCTGTGTTTGTATGTTAGCACCCTGCCCTAGTGTTCTGTGTGCTCTTGTCGATTCCGGGTGACGTTCTTGTGGTATTCTGTTTTTTGTTTTTGTTTATTTTTGGTGAGTTTCTTTTGAGTTCTTTTGTGTTTTACCTACCACCTTTTGGATTTGCCATTTTTGTATTTTAGGATTTTTTCTTTATTAAATACACCGTCTTAAGTACTGCTGTGTCTGCCTCATCTTCTGGGTTCTGCTGTCTATTCGTGGCTCAGTTGGTTAAGTGACTGTTTCTCACTCCGGAGACCCAGGTTCGAAACCGGGTCCTGACACTATAAGCATGTAGCCAGAGCCCAGCTCCACAATATAACCTATAAGCATCTAACCAGAGCCCAGCACCACAATATAACCTATAAGCATCTAACCAGAGCCCAGCTCCACAATAGAACCTATAAGCATCTAACCAGAGCCCAGCACCACAATAGAACCTATAAGCATGTAGCCAGAGCCCAGCTCCACAATAGAACCTATAAGCATCTAACCAGAGCCCAGCTCCACAATAGAACCTATAAGCATGTAGCCAGAGCCCAGCTCCACAATCGGACCTATAACCATCTAACCAGAGCCCTGCTCCACAATAGAACCTATAAGCATCTAACCAGAACCCAGCTCCACAATAGAACCTATAACCATCTAACCAGAGCCAGCTCCACAATAGAACCTATAAGCATCTAACCAGAGCCCAGCTCCACAATATAACCTATAAGCATGTAGCCAGAACCCAGCTCCACAATATAACCTATAACCATCTAACCAGAGCCCAGCTCCACAATATAACCTATAACCATCTAACCAGAGCCCAGCTCCACAATATAACCTATAAGCATCTAACCAGAGCCCAGCTCCACAATATAACCTATAAGCATGTAGCCAGAACCCAGCTCCACAATAGAACCTATAAGCATCTAGCCAGAGCCCTGCTCCACAATAGAACCTATAAGCATGTAGCCAGAGCCCAGCTCCACAATAGAACCTATAAGCATGTAGCCAGAACCCAGCTCCACAATATAACCTATAAGCATGTAGCCAGAGCCCAGCTCCACAATATAACCTATAAGCATGTAGCCAGAGCCCAGCTCCACAATAGAACCTATAAGCATCTAACCAGAGCCCAGCACCACAATATAACCTATAAGCATGTATCCAGAGCCCAGCTCCACAATAGAACCTATAAGCATGTAGCCAGAACCCAGCTCCACAATATAACCTATAAGCATGTAGCCAGAGCCCAGCTCCACAATAGAACCTATAAGCATGTAGCCAGAACCCAGCTCCACAATATAACCTATAAGCATGTAGCCAGAGCCCAGCTCCACAATATAACCTATAAGCATCTAACCAGAGCCCAGCTCCACAATATAACCTATAAGCATGTAGCCAGAGTCCAGCTCCACAATATAACCTATAAGCATGTAGCCAGAGCCCAGCTCCACAATATAACCTATAAGCATGTAGCCAGAACCCAGCAAAAAGATGGGGATGAAAGGAGGATGATAATGATTAAGAAGAGGAAGAGGAGGAGTAGGAGGGGAAAGAAGAAGAGGATGACAAAGATGATGATGATGAAGATGAGAAGGACCAATGGTGGAACAAACTCCCTCACGACGCCAGGACAGCGGAGTCAATCACCACCTTCCGGAGACACCTGAAACCCCACCTCTTCAAGGAATACCTAGGATAGGATAAGTAATCCTTCTCACCACCCCCCCCCCCCTTAATGATTTAGATGCACTATTGTAAAGTGGCTGTTCCACTGGATGTCAGAAGGTGAATTCACCAATTTGTAAGTCGCTCTGGATAAGAGCGTCTGCTAAATGACTTAAATGTAAATGTAAGAGGAGGAGGAGGAGGAAGAAGAGTATGACAAAGATGATTATGATGAAGATGAGACGGACGAAGCGGATTAGGGGGAAGAAGAAGAGGATGACAAAGATGATGATGATGATGAAGATGAGAAGGACGAAGAGGAGGAGGAGGTGTTGATTGAGACAGGGACTGAGAGGCTAGAGGACTGTGGACTCCGCCTCCACTTCCTGGTGTCTCTGAAGCAGCAGTCATCTCCACATGGGGGGCCGTTGGTTCTGGACATGCCTCACTAATGAGTGGCACAGACTGTGTGTGTGTGTGTGTGTGTGTGTGTGTGTGTGTGTGTGTGTGTGTGTGTGTGTGTGTGTGTGTGTGTGTGTGTGTGTGTGTGTGTGTGTGTGAGAGAGAGAGAGAGAGACCGTCTATGTGTGTGTGTGCACGTTCATGTATGTGACTAATTCTGAGTGCACGTGTGTGACTGGCTGTGTTTGGTGTGTGTTTGTGTTTTTGTGTTTGACGTAGTGTGTTTATCTATGTCAGTCAATCAGTCAGTCAGATCCTCTCTTCTCCCTGTCTGTGATCGTCTCTCCCTGGGGGAGCAGAGCGGAGCGAGTGGGGATTGAGGCAAGGCGAGGCAGGCTCAGAGGTTTCTGGAAATGAGAGAAACACAAAGGTACAGAGGTCCCTTAGGAAAGGAGAGGTGTACTGGGTTGTTCCCAGAGGGAAGCTCTACAACAGTGTTGTGAAGGAGAGAGGAGCAGTAGGACAGTGTTGTGAAGGAGAGAGGAGCAGTAGGACGGTGTTGTGAAGGAGAGAGGAGCAGTAGGACAGTGTTGTGAGGGAGAGAGGAGGTAGGACAGTGTTGTGAAGGAGAGAGGAGCAGTAGGACAGTGTTGTGAAGGAGAGAGGAGCAGTAGGACAGTGTTGTGAAGGAGAGAGGAGCAGTAGGACAGTGTTGTGAAGGAGAGAGGAGCAGTAGGACAGTGTTGTGAAGGAGAGAGGAGCAGTAGGACAGTGTTGTGAAGGAGAGAGGAGCAGTAGGACAGTGGTATATTCATTTAGACACCTCTCTGCAGACCGTGGTATATTAATTTAGACACCTCTCTGCAGACTGTGGTATATTCATTTAGACATCTCTCTGCAGACCGTGGTATATTCATTTAGACATCTCTCTGCAGATCGTGGTATATTCATTTAGACATCTCTCTGCAGACCGTGGTATATTCATTTAGACACCTCTCTGCAGACCGTGGTATATTCATTTAGACACCTCATTTAGACATCTCTCTGCAGACCGTGGTATATTCATTTAGACATCTCTCTGCAGACCGTGGTATATTCATTTAGACACCTCATTTAGACATCTCTCTGCAGACCGTGGTATATTCATTTAGACATCTCTCTGCAGACCGTAGTATATTCATTTAGACACCTCTCTGCAGACCGTGGTATATTCATTTAGACACCTCTCTGCAGACTGTGGTATATTCATTTAGACACCTCTCTGCAGACCGTGGTATATTCATTTAGACACCTCTCTGCAGACCGTGGTATATTCATATAGACATCTCTCTGCAGACCGTGGTATATTCATTTAGACATCTCTCTGCAGACCGTGGTATATTCATTTAGACACCTCTCTGCAGACTGTGGTATATTCATTTAGACATCTCTCTGCAGACCGTGGTATATTCATTTAGACACCTCTCTGCAGACTGTGGTATATTCATATAGACACCTCTCATATAGACACCTCTCATATAGACATCTCTCTGCAGACCGTGGTATATTCATTTAGACATCTCTCTGCAGACTGTGGTATATTCATATAGACACCTCTCATATAGACACCTCTCATATAGACACCTCTCATTTAGACACCTCTCTGCAGACCGTGGTATATTCATTTAGACACCTCTCTGCAGACTGTGGTATATTCATATAGACACCTCTCATATAGACACCTCTCATATAGACACCTCTCATTTAGACACCTCTCTGCAGACCGTGGTATATTCATTTAGACATCTCTCTGCAGACCGTGGTATATTCATATAGACACCTCTCATATAGACACCTCTCATATAGACAACTCTCATATAGACACCTCTCATATAGACACCTCTCATATAGACAACTCTCATATAGACACCTCTCATATAGACACCTCTCATTTATACCTCTCATATAGACACCTCTCGTTTATACACCTCTCATATAGACACCTCTCATTTAGACACCTCTCATATAGACACCTCTCATATAGACACCTCTCATTTATACACCTTTCAT